>NC_088707.1:0-2500 GCF_028017835.1 Emys orbicularis | reverse complement strand
TAGGGTTAGGGTTAGGGTTAGGGTTAGGGTTAGGGTTAGGGTTAGGGTTAGGGTTAGGGTTAGGGTTAGGGTTAGGGTTAGGGTTAGGGTTAGGGTTAGGGTTAGGGTTAGGGTTAGGGTTAGGGTTAGGGTTAGGGTTAGGGTTAGGGTTAGGGTTAGGGTTAGGGTTAGGGTTAGGGTTAGGGTTAGGGTTAGGGTTAGGGTTAGGGTTAGGGTTAGGGTTAGGGTTAGGGTTAGGGTTAGGGTTAGGGTTAGGGTTAGGGTTAGGGTTAGGGTTAGGGTTAGGGTTAGGGTTAGGGTTAGGGTTAGGGTTAGGGTTAGGGTTAGGGTTAGGGTTAGGGTTAGGGTTAGGGTTAGGGTTAGGGTTAGGGTTAGGGTTAGGGTTAGGGTTAGGGTTAGGGTTAGGGTTAGGGTTAGGGTTAGGGTTAGGGTTAGGGTTAGGGTTAGGGTTAGGGTTAGGGTTAGGGTTAGGGTTAGGGTTAGGGTTAGGGTTAGGGTTAGGGTTAGGGTTAGGGTTAGGGTTAGGGTTAGGGTTAGGGTTAGGGTTAGGGTTAGGGTTAGGGTTAGGGTTAGGGTTAGGGTTAGGGTTAGGGTTAGGGTTAGGGTTAGGGTTAGGGTTAGGGTTAGGGTTAGGGTTAGGGTTAGGGTTAGGGTTAGGGTTAGGGTTAGGGTTAGGGTTAGGGTTAGGGTTAGGGTTAGGGTTAGGGTTAGGGTTAGGGTTAGGGTTAGGGTTAGGGTTAGGGTTAGGGTTAGGGTTAGGGTTAGGGTTAGGGTTAGGGTTAGGGTTAGGGTTAGGGTTAGGGTTAGGGTTAGGGTTAGGGTTAGGGTTAGGGTTAGGGTTAGGGTTAGGGTTAGGGTTAGGGTTAGGGTTAGGGTTAGGGTTAGGGTTAGGGTTAGGGTTAGGGTTAGGGTTAGGGTTAGGGTTAGGGTTAGGGTTAGGGTTAGGGTTAGGGTTAGGGTTAGGGTTAGGGTTAGGGTTAGGGTTAGGGTTAGGGTTAGGGTTAGGGTTAGGGTTAGGGTTAGGGTTAGGGTTAGGGTTAGGGTTAGGGTTAGGGTTAGGGTTAGGGTTAGGGTTAGGGTTAGGGTTAGGGTTAGGGTTAGGGTTAGGGTTAGGGTTAGGGTTAGGGTTAGGGTTAGGGTTAGGGTTAGGGTTAGGGTTAGGGTTAGGGTTAGGGTTAGGGTTAGGGTTAGGGTTAGGGTTAGGGTTAGGGTTAGGGTTAGGGTTAGGGTTAGGGTTAGGGTTAGGGTTAGGGTTAGGGTTAGGGTTAGGGTTAGGGTTAGGGTTAGGGTTAGGGTTAGGGTTAGGGTTAGGGTTAGGGTTAGGGTTAGGGTTAGGGTTAGGGTTAGGGTTAGGGTTAGGGTTAGGGTTAGGGTTAGGGTTAGGGTTAGGGTTAGGGTTAGGGTTAGGGTTAGGGTTAGGGTTAGGGTTAGGGTTAGGGTTAGGGTTAGGGTTAGGGTTAGGGTTAGGGTTAGGGTTAGGGTTAGGGTTAGGGTTAGGGTTAGGGTTAGGGTTAGGGTTAGGGTTAGGGTTAGGGTTAGGGTTAGGGTTAGGGTTAGGGTTAGGGTTAGGGTTAGGGTTAGGGTTAGGGTTAGGGTTAGGGTTAGGGTTAGGGTTAGGGTTAGGGTTAGGGTTAGGGTTAGGGTTAGGGTTAGGGTTAGGGTTAGGGTTAGGGTTAGGGTTAGGGTTAGGGTTAGGGTTAGGGTTAGGGTTAGGGTTAGGGTTAGGGTTAGGGTTAGGGTTAGGGTTAGGGTTAGGGTTAGGGTTAGGGTTAGGGTTAGGGTTAGGGTTAGGGTTAGGGTTAGGGTTAGGGTTAGGGTTAGGGTTAGGGTTAGGGTTAGGGTTAGGGTTAGGGTTAGGGTTAGGGTTAGGGTTAGGGTTAGGGTTAGGGTTAGGGTTAGGGTTAGGGTTAGGGTTAGGGTTAGGGTTAGGGTTAGGGTTAGGGTTAGGGTTAGGGTTAGGGTTAGGGTTAGGGTTAGGGTTAGGGTTAGGGTTAGGGTTAGGGTTAGGGTTAGGGTTAGGGTTAGGGTTAGGGTTAGGGTTAGGGTTAGGGTTAGGGTTAGGGTTAGGGTTAGGGTTAGGGTTAGGGTTAGGGTTAGGGTTAGGGTTAGGGTTAGGGTTAGGGTTAGGGTTAGGGTTAGGGTTAGGGTTAGGGTTAGGGTTAGGGTTAGGGTTAGGGTTAGGGTTAGGGTTAGGGTTAGGGTTAGGGTTAGGGTTAGGGTTAGGGTTAGGGTTAGGGTTAGGGTTAGGGTTAGGGTTAGGGTTAGGGTTAGGGTTAGGGTTAGGGTTAGGGTTAGGGTTAGGGTTAGGGTTAGGGTTAGGGTTAGGGTTAGGGTTAGGGTTAGGGTTAGGAGGTTAGGGTTAGGGTTAGGGTTAGGGTTAGGGTTAGGGTTAGGGTTAGGGTTAGGGTTAGGGTTAGGGTTAGGGTTAGGGTTAGGGTTAGGGTTAGGGTTAGGGTTAGGGTTAGGGTTAGGGTTAGGGTTAGGGTTAGGGTTAGGGTTA
>NC_088706.1:18324948-18487242 GCF_028017835.1 Emys orbicularis | reverse complement strand
TCCCCCTCCTCCCTCATCTTCCCCTCCTCCTCCTCCTCCTCCCCCACCCCTACGGGTTCCCCCTCCTCCCTCAGTTCCCCCTCCCCTTGCTCCCCCACCACTACGGGTTCCCCCTCCTCCCTCATCTTCCCTCCTCCTCCTCCCCCACCCCTACGGGGTTCCCCCTCCTCCCTCAGTTCCCCCTCCCCTTGCTCCCCCCACCACTACGGGTTCCCCCTCCTCCCTCATCTTCCCCTCCTCCTCCTCCCCCACCCCTACGGGTTCCCCCTCCTCCCTCAGTTCCCCCTCCCCTCGCTCCCCCACCCCTACGGATTCCCACTCCCCCCGCATCTTCCCCTCTCCCTCCTCCTCCTCCTCCTCCTCCCCCTCCCCCACGCCTACGGGTTCCCCCTCCCCCCTCAGCTCCTCCTCCCCCACCCCTACGGGTTCCCCCTCCCCCCTCGGCTCCCCCACCCCTACGGGTTCCTCCTCCTCCTCCCCCACCCCTATGGGTTCCCCCTCCCCCCTCGGCTCCTCCTCCCCTCGCTCCCCCACCCCAATGGGTTCCTCCTCCTCCCTCATCTTCCCCTCCTCCTCCTCCCCCACCCCTACGGATTCCCACTCCCCCCCTCATCTTCCCCTCTCCCTCCTCCTCCTCCTCCTCCTCCTCCTCCTCCCCCACACCTACAGGTTCCCCCTCCCCCCTCAGCTCCCCCTTCTCCTCCTCCGCCACCCCTACGGGTTCCCCCTCCCCCCTCGGCTTCCCCACCCCTACGGGTTCCCCCTCCCCCCTCGGCTCCCCCACCCCTACGGGTTCCTCCTCCTCCTCCCCCACCCCTATGGGTTCCCCCTCCTCCCTCAGCTCCTCCTCCCCTCGCTCCCCCAACCCTATGGGTTCCCCCTCCTCCCTCATCTTCCCCTCCTCCTCCTCCCCCACCCCTAGGGGTTCCCCCTCTCCCCTCGGCTCCTCCTCCCCTCGCTCCCCCACCCCTAGGGGTTCCCCCCTCCCCCCTCAGCTCCCACTCCCCCCTCCTCCCCCACTGGTTCCCCCTCCCCCCCTCAGCTCCCCCTCCTCCCCCACCCCTATGGGTTCCCCCACCCCTACGGGTTCTCCCTCCCCCTTCTCCTCCTGCCCCACCCTACGGATTCCCCTTCCCCCCTCAGCTCCCCCTCCTCCTCCTCCCCCACCCTAAGGGTTCCCCCCTCCCCCCTCGGCTCCCCCTCCTCCTTCTCCCCCACCCCTACGGGTTCCCCCTCCCACCTCGGCTCCTCCGCCTCCCCCCTCAGCTCCCCCTCCCCTCGCTCCCCCACCCCTACGGGTTCCCCCTCCCCTCTCAGCTCCCCCTCCTCCCCCACCCCTACAGGTTCCCCCTCCCCCCTCAGCTCCTCCACCTCCTCCTCCCCCACCCCTATGGGTTCCCCCCTCCCCCCTCAGCTCCCTCTCCTCCCCCACCCCTATGGGTTCCCCCTCCCTCCTGGGCTCCTCCTCGCCCTTCTCTTCCCCTGCCCAGATACTTCCCCCCTCCTCACACTCCCCCTGAACCCCAGCCAGACACTGCCCCCCTGGGGGTCCCCCTCTCCCTCTCGACCCCCCTCCCCACTCTCTGACTGGGGGCTGTCCCCGCTAGGCCCCACAGTCCTGTCCCCCTCCTCGCACTCCCCCAATGGGGGGCCCCCAACTCCTGGCTGCCTCCCTGGGCCCCCAGCCAGATGCTGCCCCCCCCCGAGGTCCCCCTCGCTCTGCCACTCCCCCTCCTCTGCCTGGCCCCCCAGACTGGACTCCCCCTCTTCCCCTTCTCCCTGGGTCCCCAGCTGGGGGCTGCTCCCCCCTGGCACCCCCTCCCGGTCCCTCTCCTCCCCCAGCCAGAGGCTGCCGGCCCGGGGGCCCCCTTGGGTGTCACTCCCCCCAATTCCTCCCTCCTCCATGGGGCTGGCCCCCCCGGTTCCCCCCTCCTTCTCAGCCCTTAGGTAGGGGCTCCCCCTGGGCTCCCCCTGCTCCTCCAGCCAGATGCGGCCGGTCCCATGGGCCCCTCCTGGGCACGGCCCCCCGGGAGCGCCCCCTCCTCGGGCCCCTCCCCCCTCCTTCGGGGCCCCCTGCCAGATGCTCCGCCCCCCTCCCCACCCCCTCCTCGCTGGCCGGGGGCAGGGCTGGGGGGCCGGGCTCCCGGCTGAGGGAGGGGCTGGGGGGGCGGTGCCCGTCCCCCTGGGGCTGTCAGCTCCCCAGATCTAGGCTCCAGGCTCACGGCCCCCGGCCCTGTGGGGAGAGAAGAGGGGGGGAATAGGTCAGACATGCCTGCCGTGCCCCACAGCTCCCCCTGATCCCATCCACCCCCTTCACTGCTGCCCCCCCAGAACCTTCCAGCCCCCAACATTCTGGCCCTGCCCCCCCAGAACATTCAGCCCCCAATGTTCCGTCCCCGCCCCCAACATTCTGCCCCCATGGCACCCTCCAGCCCCCACTCACATGACCAGAGGGGCTGGGGGGTGTCCTGGTCTGACACAGACCCCATGTCGGCTCCGGACCCCGTCAGCACTGGGTGGCCCCCCTGGGGGGCGCGGTCTTGGGTATCTGGGGGCACCTGTGGGGAAAGACAGCAGTGAGGGGGGGCAAACCCCAGCGGAGAAGCACCCAGGCACCTGCCCCCAACGTACCTGCGGGGCCGGGCGTCCAGCGTCCTCGTGCTGCCCCCCCGGCGCCTCCTCCCTGTGGGGGAGAAAGAGAGGTGAGGCCTGCCCCCCACGCCGGGCCAGGGGTCCCCGTGTGCCCGGCCCCCCCACCCCCACCCTGCCCCAGAGGGGCCACCTGCCCCCCATGCCGGGCCAGGGGTCCCCATGTGCCCCGCCCCCCTGCCCCAGAGGGGCCGCCTGCTCCCCACGCCGGGCCAGGGGTCCCCGTGTGCCCGGCCCCCCCCCGCCCCAGAGGGGCCGCCTGCCCCCCGCACCGGGCCAGGGGTCCCCGTGTGCCCAGCCCCCCCCCCCAGAGGGGCCGCGTCCCAGCACCCGGCGAGGGGTCCCTATATAACTAGCCCCCCATCCCCGCCCTGCCCCAGAGGGGCCGCCTGCCCCCTGCACCGGGCCAGGGGTCCCCGTGTGCCCAGCCCCCTCCCCCAGAGGGGCCGCGTCCCAGCACCCGACGAGGGGTCCCTATATAACTAGCCCCCCACCCCCGCCCTGCCCCAGAGGGGCCGCGTGTGACGAAGTGGGAAGCTTCTTATTGTTTTCTCTGAATACTGTGTGTGCCTCAGTTTCCCCCGTGTGTCACTCAAGTGTCTGGTGGGGGGAGAGGGTGTGACTGTGTCAGCGCCCCATGGAGGGCAGGTGTGACTGCGACTGGCTGCCTGGGACAGAGAACGGCCTGGCCGGGCCCGTCCCCTGCAAGGACCAGCTGGGGGTGTTGGTGCCGAGCCGGTGACCTGCCGGCCCGGGAAGGAGACCCAGGACCCAGGAGGGGCACAGGTGGGTCTGGGGCCAGGCAGCTGGAACTGGGCGGGCTCCTGTTTGGGACTCAGAGGGGGCGTTTCAGGGGCACCAGGCCCGGGGTCCCCCTGAGATGGACATTGCTGGTGCTAACGA
The DNA here is from genome assembly GCF_028017835.1 of Emys orbicularis. Taxonomy (NCBI): domain Eukaryota; kingdom Metazoa; phylum Chordata; order Testudines; family Emydidae; genus Emys; species Emys orbicularis. The sequence continues at coordinate 18,483,690 of NC_088706.1, read as the reverse complement.
GCCCTGTCCTACGCTGGGGTCCTGTCGACTAATGACCCATCTGTCAAACGCCGGCTGGTAGTCCCGGCTGGCTGCCGAGTGGGGGGCAGGGCCCCTCTGGCTGCCCCAGGGGCCTGTCTAGGGGTACTCGCGGCAGGGAGCTCACGGGCCAGACCCAGGAAGCACCATAGTGGAGGCGGCTCCTTGCCCCGGACAGCGAGCCCTGCGGGGTGTCGTGCCACCCTAGAGTCCTGGCCGGCTTCACACAGAGCAGTTCCACAGACCGGGCCTGGGACTCCATCACAACTGGTGGCAGAGGTGGGATGTGCGCCCTGTGGCCGGCTGGCTGCTGAGGCCTGTCAGGGAGCATCGGGGAGTCTGGGCCCTGCACCCACTGCCTGCGATTCCCCGGGACACTCAGCTGGCCAGTGACACAGAGGGTTATTAGCCGACAGGAACACGGCCCAAGCCAGGGGTTGCCAGAACTGGGCCACTGACCAGAGCCTCCTTCAGCGCCTGGAGAGCCCCCTGGCACTCCTCGGGTCCAGACCACCTTGTCTGGCTTCCCCTTCTTGCACAGCTCAGTGATGGGGGCGGCTACGGCGCTAAAGTGGGGCACGACCCTTCGATAGTACCCCGCCATCCCAATAACGGCCTGGACCTGCTTTTTGGTTTGGGGGGCGGGCCAGTCTCTGATCACCGCCACTTTGGCTGGTTCCGGCTTTAGGCAGCCGCTCCCCACCCGGTGGCCTAGGTAGGATACTTCAGCCATCCCCACCTTGCACTTCTCAGCTTTTACGGTCAGCCCCACCTCCTGGAGTCGGTCCAGCTGTCACGGAGTGTGGGGAACTCAGGGCCCTGCACCCCCGGCTTCCTGCGATTCACCATGACTCTCAGCCAGCCAGTAAAGCAGAAGGTTTATTTAGACGACGGGAATACAGTCCGAGACAGGTCTTGCAGGCACAGACAACAGGATACATAGAATCATAGAATCATAGAATCATAGAATATCAGGGTTGGAAGGGACCTCAAGAGGTCATCTAGTCCAACCCCCTGCTCAAAGCAGGACCAATTCCCAACTAAATCATCCCAGCCAGGGCTTTGTCAAGCCGGGCCTTAAAAACCTCCAAGGAAGGAGACTCCACCACCTCCCTAGGTAACGCATTCCAGTGCTTCACCACCCTCCTAGTGAAATAGTGTTTCCTAATATCCAACCTGGACCTCCCCCACTGCAACTTGAGACCATTGCTCCTTGTTCTGTCATACCCCTCAGTTAGGTCCATCTTGGGGTCCTCGGGCACCCCAGCCCCCCTCCAGAGGTCAGAGCCCTCCCTGCCTCCAGCCACCTCACCAGCCAGCTTCCCCGACTCTGCCTTCAGCGACCCCTCCCACAGCCTTTGTTCAGTTTCCCGGGCAAAGGTGTCACCTCGCCCCAGCCCCCTCCTGGGTTCTCATGTTACAGGCTCAGGTATTTTCAGTCAGTCTCCCATCCCCCAATGCAGACTATCCCAGCCACACTCCCCTGTCAGCACTCACAGACCACAGTAAGAACAGTCCCAGTTCGTCACACCAGCGCTTGTCTAACCTGGGACACGTGACCCTCCCAGGTCTGGCTAAAGACACAGATGTCGTCAATATACGCCACAGCAAAACTCTCCATCCCCCTCAGTAGCCGATCCACCAGGCGCTGGAAGGTGGCCGGCGCTCCCTTGAGGCCGAAAGGCAGGGTCAGGAACTCATAGAGCCCCAGGCGGGTGGTAAAGGCCGATTTCAGCCTGGCATCTGCATCCAGCGGCACTTGCCAGTAGCCCTTTGTAAGATCCATGGTGGTAAGGTACCGAGCGCCTCCCAGCTTGTCTAGGAGCTCGTCAGGCCTGGGCATGGGGTAGGCATCTGCTACAGTGATGGCATTGAGCTTCCGATAGTCCACACAGAACCGGATCGACCCGTCCTTCTTGGGGACCAGCACCACGGGTGAGGCCCAAGGGCTGGAAGACGGCTGGACCACCCCCAAAGCCAGCATCTCCCTGACCTCTCTTTCCAGGTCCTGAGCAGTTTTCCCTATGACTCGGAAGGGGGAGCATTTTATAGGTGGGTGCGATCCTGTCTGCACCCGGTGGACAGTCAAATTAGTGCGTCCAGGCTGGCTGGAAAACAGCCGTCGGTACAGATGCAGCACCCCTCTGATCTCAGCTTGCTGGGCCGGGGTCAGCTGATCAGAGAGGGGAATTGCTTCCAGGGGGAGCCAGCTGCTGTTTAGGGTGACCAGATGTCCTGATTTTATAGGGACAGTCCCGATTTTGGGGTCTTTTTCTTATATAGGCTCCCATTACCCCCCACCCCCGTCCTAATTTTTCACATTTGCTGTCTGGTTACCCTGCTCCTGTCCCAGGGAACAGATCTACTAAAGGGTCATCTCCCTGCTCCTCCCAGTGTCCACACACGGCCAACACCACATTCCTCTGGGGGGGACGGATAGCTCAGTGGTTTGAGCATTGGCCTGCTAAACCCAGGGTTGTAAGTTCAATCTTTAAGGGGGCCATTTAGGGAGCTGGGGCAAAAATCTGTCTGGGGATTGGTCCTGATCTGAGCAGGGGGTTGGACTAGATACCTCCTGAGGTCCCTTCCAACCCTGAGATTCTATAATATGGCTTCATCATGTTCACATGGTACAGCCGGCGGTGGTGTGCCCAGCTCCACCACATAGTTTACCTCGTTTAGTTGCTTGACAACTTTGAAGGGACCTTCCCAGGCAGCCTGGAGTTTGTTTTTCCTCACGGGGATGAGGACCATGTGACGAAGTGGGACTGTTCTTAATGTCTCCGCTGAATACTGTGTGGGTGCCTCAGTTTCCCCTATGCATTTCTAAAGTCTCTAGGTGGTGGGAAAAGGCCAGTGTGCATAAATCACTGACACTCTGTCTCTCTGGCAACAAATGGCCAGGGCCCTTTCCCCCTGCAAGGAAATAGCTAAAGGTGAACAAAGAGATCAGGTGACCTCCTGGCCCCGGAAAGAGACAAAGCCCAGAGGAGGAGGGGCTGGAGGGGGTTTCAGTTGGGAGCTGGCTGCGGATGTGGAGTGAGGGCACACGTGGGTGTCTGGCTCGCTGGGCCCCAGAATGGACCCGGCTGAGGGGTCCGGTTCTCTGGACCTACAAGCTCTGTTCTAGACCGTGTTCCTGTCGTCTAATAAACCTTCTGTGTTACTGGCTGGCTGAGAGTCACGTCTGACTGCGAAGTGGGGGTGCAGGACCCTCTGGCTGCCCCAGGACCCCGCCTGGGCGGACTCGCTGTGGGAAGCGCATGGAGGGGCATATGCTGAATGCTCCCAGGAGAGACCCAGGAGGTGAAGCCGTGTGAGCGTCTTGCCCTGGAGACAGTTTGCTCCGAGGGAGAGGAGGCTCCCCAAAGTCCTGCCCGGCTTTGTGGGGAGCAGTTCCAGAGCATCGCCCGGGGACTCCGTGATAGACCATCACCTGATCCCCGGTGGTGAAGGCGCGGGCCCGCGCCATGCGGTCATACCAGACCTTCTGCTTCCTCTGGGCTCTGGCCAGATTCTCCCTGGCCAGGCCCATGAGCTCGGCAAGTCTTTCCCGGAAGGTCAGGACATACTCCACCACCGACTCTCCATCGGGAGTGGCCTTCTCCTCCCATTCGTCTCTCATAAGATCCAGGGGCCCCCTTACCGCCTTCCATATAACAGTTTGAAAGGCAAAAACCCGGTAGACTCCTGGGGTACCTCCCTGTACGTGAACAGCAGGCGAGGTAAGTACTTGTCCCAGTCCTGCGGGTGCTGGTCCATAAAGGTTTTCATCATCATCTTTAGCGTTCCGTTGCACCTCTCCACCAGCCCGTTGGATTGGGGGTGATACGCTGAGGCCCAGTTGTGCCGGACCCCACATTTCTCCAACAAGCACCAGAGTAGGGCCGACATGAAGTTATACCCTTGGTCTGTCAAGACTTCCTTGGGGAACCCCACTCGGCTGGAAAAGGGCAGTAAGACAAGGTGGTCTGGACCGAGGAGTGCCAGGAGGCTCTCCGGGCGCTGAAGGAGGCTCTGGTCACTGGCCCAGTTCTGGTTACCCCAGACTTTGACAAGCCCTTTATGGTGTTCACCGACGCCTCAGACACGGGACTGGGGGCGGTGTTAACACAGGAGGATGAAAAGGGGGAGAGACACCCCATCGTGTACCTGAGCAAGAAGTTGTTACCTCGGGAGCAGAACTAAGATGGACCTGGCTGAGGGGTCCTGGTTGTAGCTACAAGCCCTGCTTGGGACTGCGTTCCTGTTGACTAATAAACCTTCTGTGTCACTGGCTGGCTGAGAGTCACGGGGAATCGCAGGAAGTGGGGGGTGACGGGCACTGACTCCCCCACACGCCGTGACAACTTGAAGTTTCACCTCCCTTAAAAACCACTTGCTTACAAAATCGGACATAAAAATACAAAAGTGTCACCTCACACTAGTGCAGACAAATGTCTGACTTCCTCCTTCTAACCATGGCATTATAAAAGAAATCGGTTGGGATATAAACATTGTCCTTACATTTCAGTGTCTAGTACACCGAGCAGTACAAGTCAGTGTCTGTGGGAAATCTGAGTTTGTACTGACTTCGCCAGTGCTTGTTCTGTGGCCTGTTGTAAAACCAGGCAAATCTCTAGCTGAGTTGCTGTACCCCCCGGAAGACACCAGCATAGCCCCATGGGTACACGGACCCTGGCTGAGAACCACTGGCCTAGAAGCAGCCCCTTGAGAAGGGCGTTGTGGAGCTGTGCAGGGAGAGGGCAGCGCATTGGAAAGCTCACAGGTCATTGCTCGATTGGAAGGGGAGGATCGCTCTAAGGAGCTGGTTCCTGACCCAGCTGGGGCTGCGAGAGAGGCTGGGAGCAGCCGGGTGTCCCGGAGACCCGTGTCCCCGACCAGCCGGGGGTCTCCACTGGGTTCCCGGTCGGTGGATCTGAGACAGATGGGATTGGAGCTGAGATCGAAGGAGTTGGAGGCCCATGAGAGACAGAGGCAGCACGAAGCAGAACAGCAGGAGAGACAGTGGCAGCAGGAACTGGTGATGGCAGAGCTGAGAGGCAGAGGGACCTGTCCAGGGGTGAGTAGGGATGGACCCTGCAGTGCCAATTCTGCAGGGAACCTCGACCCTAAATTGCTGCCCCGGGTTCAGGAGGGGGAGATATAGATGCCCGTCTCGTGGCCTTTGGGAGGCTGGCAATTGGAACCAGGCTGGGCCTGCGGAAAAGCCCCGGTATCTAGCCCCCTTGCTGGGTCCCAAGGCCATAGATGCTGTCAGCTAGATGGGTGGGGTGACAGACGGGCTCCCACTCCTGGCCCGGCCAATATGTCTGCGTGGAGTCTCCTGGGCTCAGGCCCCTCGGACCCCCAGTGGGAGCGGTTCAATGGGACCCTGAAGATGATGCTGAAGACTTTCCTGGGCCAGCATCTGCAGGACGGGGACACGTATTTACCCCACCTGCTGTTCGCATTCAGGGAAGTGCCCCAGGAACCCACGGGGTTCTCCCCTTTGCAGCTGCTGTATGGGAGGGGAGTGAGGGGAGGGACGGATGGGCGGGGAAGGCTCCCCCGAGGGAGAACCAGTGCTGGAGCATGTACTGACTTTCTGGGAAAAGCTCGCTGAGCTCATGGGTCCGGCCAGGGGGAACCCAGCCAGGGCCCCAGGGAGGCAGAAGCTCTGGTACGACCGCTCAGCCTATGGCACCGGGGACCAGGTGAGGGGTCTCGTCCCGGTGAGGAAGAACAAGCCACAAGCTGCCTGGGACGGGCCCTTTGAGGTCATCCAGTGGCTGAGTGAGGAGAACAATGTGGTGGAACTGCCCAGCCGGGCTCACAGCCACCAAGTGAACCAGGTCAACGTGATGGAGCTGAACTGTGACAGGGAGAGGCTGGTCCTGGCCGTGTGTGGCCAATGGGAGAAGGGGGAAGATCCCCTGGTAGGTCTCTTCCCTGAGCCAGGAGCCAGCCCTTCTCTAGAATCAATTCCCCTCTCAGACCAGCCAACCCCTGCCCAGCAGGTGGAGATCAGAGCCGTGCTGCATTCGTACCGGCAGCTGTTCTCCAGCCGGCCTGGGCTCACTAACCTGGCTGTCCACCGGGTGGAGACGGGAACCAACCCTCCCATCAGGTGTTCCCCATTCAGGGTCACTGGGAAAACAGCCCAGGACCTGGAGAGAGAGGTTGGGGACATGCTGGCTTTAGGGGTGATCCAGCCGTCCGCCAGCCCCTCAGCCTCGCCCGTGGTGCTGGTCCCCAGGAAAAACGGATCGATCCGAGTCTGTGGGGACTATTGGAAGTTCAATGCCATTACCGTGTCCGATGCCTGCCCCATGCCTGGGCCTGACGAGACCCTAGACAAGCTGGGGGGACTCGGTACCCCACGACCAGGGATCTCACCAAAGGCGACTAGCAGGTGCCTTTGGATCCAGAGACCAGGTTGAAAGCTGCTGTCACCCTTTGGGGCTGTACAAGTCCCTGGTCCTGCCTTTCGGGCTCAGGGAGGCGCCAGCGCCGGGGGATCAGCTACTGAGGGGATGGAGAATTGTACCCTAGCGGACATGGATGATATCTGTGTCGTTAGCCAGACCTGGGAGGACCAGGTGTCCCAGGTGCAGAGGGGGCTGGGTCACCTCCAGGATGCAGGGCTGGCTGTAAAAGCTGGGAAGTGCAAGGTGGGGATGGCAGAGGCGTCGTACCTGGGCCACAAGGTGGGGAGCGGCTGCTGAAAGCCAGAGCCGACCAAGGCAGGGGCGATCAGAGACTGGGCTGCTCCCCAGACTAAGAAACAGGCCCAGGCCTTTATCGGGATGGCGGGGCACTGCCGGAGGTTTGTGCCCCACTTTATCTCCCTGTCAGCTCCCAGCACTGAGCTATGCGAGAAGGGGAAGCCAGACAAGGTGGTCTGGACTGGGCAGTGCCAGGGACTCTCCGGGCGCTGAAGGAGGCTCTGGTCAGGGGCCCAGTGCTGGGAAACCCAGACTCTGACAAGCCCTTTATGGCATTCACTGATGCCCCTGACACAGGGCTGGGCGCGGTGCTGATGCAGGCCAATGCACAGGGGAAAGACCCCCCATCGGGTACCTGAGCAGGACACTGCTGCCCCAGGAGCAGGGCTATGGGGCCACAGAGAAGCAATGCCTGGCCCTGCGGTGGGCTCCTAAAAAGCTGCAGCCAGATCTATTTGGGCGGCGCTTTCTGTGTACCCGGACCACTCGCCCTGCCGCGGCTGCACCAGATGAGAGGGGCCAACGCCGAGCTCCTGAGGTGGAGCCTGATCCTGCAGGATTACGACATGGACGTGGTCCATGTGAAGGGAAGTGACAACCTGATAGCGGATGTGCTGTCCCGGAGAGGGGGCCCTGAACTTCCCCAGGTCACTGGGCAGAGTGACCCCGCTCAGTTCAGTCTCCAAGGGGGAAGAGATGTGATGAACTGGGAATAAGAACATAAGAACATAAGAAAGGCCGTACTGGGTCAGACCAAAGGTCCATCTAGCCCAGTATCTGTCTACCGACAGTGGCCAATGCCAGGTGCCCCAGAGGGAGTGAACCTAACAGGCAATGATCAAGTGATCTCTCTCCTGCCATCCATCTCCATCCTCTGACGAACAGAGGCTAGGGACACCATTCTTACCCATCCTGGCTAATAGCCATTTATGGACTTAGCCACCATGAATTTATCCAGTCCCCTTTTAAACATTGTTATAGTCCTAGCCTTCACAACCTCCTCAGGTAAGGAGTTCCACAAGTTGACTGTGCGCTGCGTGAAGAAGAACTTCCTTTTATTTGTTTTAAACCTGCTGCCTATTAATTTCTTTTGGTGACCCCTAGTTCTTGTATTATGGGAATAAGTAAATAACTTTTCCTTATCCACTTTCTCAACATCACTCATGATTTTATATACCTCTATCATGTCCCCCCTTAGTCTTCTCTTTTCCAAACTGAAGAGTCCTAGCCTCTTTAATCTTTCCTCATATGGGACCCTCTCTAAACCCTTAATCATTTTAGTTGCTCTTTTCTGAACCTTTTCTAGTGCTAGAATATCTTTTTTGAGGTGAGGAGACCACATCTGTACACAGTATTCGAGATGTGGGCGAACCATGGATTTATATAAGGGCAATAATATATTCTCAGTCTTATTCTCTATCCCCTTTTTAATGATTCCTAACATCCTGTTTGCTTTTTTGACCGCCTCTGCACACTGCGTGGACATCTTTAGAGAACTATCCACGATGACGCCAAGATCTTTTTCCTGACTCGTTGTAGCTAAATTAGCCCCCATCATGTTGTATGTATAGTTGGGGTTATTTTTTCCAATGTGCATTACTTTACATTTATCCACATTAAATTTCATTTGCCATTTTGTTGCCCAATCACTTAGAATGTTCTTAATGTTCTGCGTTAAGACTGTGTGTGCCTCAGTTTCCCCTCTGTTAAACTCAAGTATCTCGGGGGTGGGGCAAGGGTGTTGGTGGGCAGGGACCCGGGCAGGTGTGACTGGGGCCGGCTGCCCGATGCCGACACACACTCTAGCCTGGCAGGGAAGGTGCGGGTGAGGCCAGGTGACCCATTGGCCCAGGAGAGAGACAAAGGACGGGGGCTGGCAGGGCAGGGGGTCAGTGTCGCAGGCTGGGCTGGGGGAAACGGCTCAATTGCCTGGTTTGGGACTGGGGGGGAGTCCAGGGCACCCAGCTCGGGGTCCCCCCAAGATGGGCTTGGCTGGAAGTCCCGGATGTCTGTGCTAACAAGCCCTGTCCTACGCTGGCTAATGACCCGGCTGGGTCACACGCCGGCTGGGAGTCCCGGCTGGCTGCGGAGTGGGGGGCCCCAGGGGCCCGGCCAGGGGACTCGCTGCGGGGAGCTCACGGGGTGAACGGGGGCTGGACGCTCCGAGGTCGGACCCAGGAGACACCTTGCCCTGGACAACGAGTCCTGCGGGGAGTCGCGCTGCCCCCGAGTCCTGGCTGGCTTCGTACAGACCAGTCCCAGAGCGCTGGGACCCCCCGCTCCTCCCCCAGCGCCAGGCCTGGGACCCTGGGACACCCCACTCCCACCCCCTCGAGCGCCGGGCCCAGGACCCCGGGACGCCCCGCTCCCCCCCCGGCGCCGGGGCTGGGACTCCGGGACAGTGGGGTCCCGGTGCCGGGTGAGGGGTCCCCGTGTGCCCTGCCCCCACACCCCACCCCTCTGCCCTCTCGTTACCCATAATGCTCTGGGTCTCCTTCCCCATAGCCGCCTGTTGGCACCCCCTTGGGGTGGTCGGGGGAGTCCGTCTCCCTGCTTCTCCCATGATCCTCTGCGCCCGGGTGCGCCTGGTCCCCGAAGAGGTAGGTGGAGAAGGTGGAGACGTAATCCTGGGGGGAGGCGCAAGGCTGAGTGGGGCAGAACGGCCCCCGGACAGAGCCCCCAGCCCCTGCCATGCCTGTGACCCCCACCTCCCGCCTGCCCCCCATCCGCCTCAGCCCTGCTCCTCCGTCTGTCCCCCCTTCCTCTGCTCCCAACCACCCCGCTCGCCTCCCGCTCGTCCCCACCTCCCTCCTGCCCCCCATCCGCCCCAGCCCTGTCCCTCCATCTGTCCCCCCCTTCCTCTGGTCCCCAGCACCCCGCTCGCCCCCACCTCCCTCCTGCCCCCATCCGCCCCAGCCCTGTCCCTCCATCTGTCCCCCCCTTCCTCTGGTCCCCATCACCCCGCTCGCCCCCACCTCCCTCCTGCCCCCCATTCGCCCCAGCCCTGTCCCTCCATCTGTCCCCCGCTTCCCCTGGTCCCCACCACCCCGCCCGCCCCCACCTCTCTCCTGCCCTCCATCCGCCCCAGCCCTGTCCCTCCATCTGTCCCCCCCCTTCCTCTGGTCCCCACCACCCCGCTCGCCCCCCGCTCGCCCCCACCTCCCTCCTGCCCCCATCCGCCCCAGCCCTGTCCGTCCGTCTGTCCCCCCCTTCCTCTGGTCCCCACCACCCCGCCCGCCCCCACCTCTCTCCTGCCCTCCATCCGCCCCAGCCCTGTCCGTCCGTCTGTCCCCCCCCCCCTTCCTCTGGTCCCCGGCACCCCGCCCGCCCCCACCTCCCTCCTGCCCCCCATTCGCCCCAGCCCTGTCCCTCCATCTGTCCCCACTTCCTCTGGTCCCCAGCACCCCGCCCGACCCCGGCAGCCTCCACCACCAGCCCTGCCACCCACAGCCTCGGAAGGGCCCCCCACCCCTGTTCCCTGTCCCCTGGGGGCTGGCTGGGTGGGGGACTCACCAGTGCCCCCCGCAGGACGCGGTGCAGCCCGGGCAGGTGTTGCTGGAGAAGCTCCATGGGGCCCAGAGCTCGGCAGGCGCGGGGAGCTGGGGGGTGGCTGCCGCTTCCCCTGCGTCCGGGGAGGGAAGTGATGTGCTACAGACTGGGAACCACAGCCGCTGCCCTGCACACCCCGCCCCCCTACGCCCCCGCCCCCTGCACCCCCCCATCTCCCCTGCCTCCCTGCCCCCCCATCTCCCCGGCCCCCCCGGCTCCCTGCACCCCCAACCTCCCCCAGTTCCCTTGACACCTGGCCCTCCTACACCCCCGCCCCCCTGCACCCTGATCTCCCCTGCCCCCCGGCTCCCTGCACCCCCCCCACCTCCCCGGCCCCCTGCACCCCCATCTGCCCCCCCCCGGCTCCCTGCACACCCCGCCCCCCTGCACCCATCTCCCCTCGGCTCCCTGCACCCCCCCACCTCCCCCAGTTCCCTGCACACCCTGCCTCCTGCATCCCCCTGGCTCCCTGCACCCCCCAGCCCCCCAGTTCCGTGCACACCCCGCCTCCCCCGGCCCCCTGCGTCCCTGGCCTCCCGGCTCCCTGTGCACCCCAAATCCCTTGTGGGCCCCACACTACTGGCTCCCTGCACCCCCCGAACCTCCCGGATCCCTGCACCCCCCTGGACTACCTGCACCCCCCCGGCACCCTGCCCCCCTGCAGTGACTCAGGCCCTGTCGCAAGAGCTGGGGACAGGACGCAGCTAGAGGAAACTGTGGGTTTGCGGCCAGGACAAGGGACAAGATGAAAAACAAGAGCCTCCCTCCCCCGCAACCCGGCGTCCCCTCCCCCCCAGGCCCCCGAACCCGACTTTGCCTTCCCCTGCAGTCCCCTGAACCCGGCATCCCCTCCCCCCAGCCCAACGCTGCAGCTCAGGGCCTCCCCCGCCAGGCTCTGCCCCGGCTGGGCCCTGCGGGGCCAGGTCGGCTCTTGCTGGGACCCTGGGGCAGCGGAGCTACTGGGCTTGGCTGGGCCCGACTGGTTTATACTGGTTCCGACTGGGCCGGGCTGCTTTGTACTGGGCACCCTGGGGCCCTGTTGCTGTGACGGGTCCCTCTAGGGCCGCCTGGTCCGTACAGGGCTGTACAGCCTGCCCCTGCCCCCCCACGACTGGGCTGTATGGTAGTCATGGCAACTGCAGGCAGCGTGTGGGGGGAAGGGAGTCACTGCTGCTACTGGTAAAGGCCGTTCACATGCAGGGGTGACGCTACCGGCCGCCATGATGGGTCCTGGCAATCCCGGCCGTTCACATACAGGGGGTGACGCTAGCGGCCGCCATGATGGGTCCTGGCAATCCCGGCCGTTCACATGCAGGGGTGACGCTGGCGGCCGCCATGATGGGTCCTGGCGATCCCGGCCGTTCACATGCAGGGGGTGACGCTGGCGGCCGCCATGATAGGTCCTGGCGATCCCGGCCGTTCACATACAGGGGGTGACGCTGGCGGCCGCCATGATGGGTCCTGGCGATCCCGGCCGTTCACATGCAGGGGTGACGCTGGCGGCCGCCATGATGGGTCCTGGCAATCCCGGCCGTTCACATACAGGGGGTGACGCTAGCGGCCGCCATGATGGGTCCTGGCAATCCCGGCCGTTCACATGCAGGGGGTGACGCTAGCGGCCGCCATGATGGGTCCTGGCAATCCCGGCCGTTCACATGCAGGGGGTGACGCTGGCGGCCGCCATGATGGGTCCTGGCGATCCCGGCCGTTCACATGCAGGGGGTGACGCTAGCGGCCGCCATGATGGGTCCTGGCGATCCCGGCCGTTCACATGCAGGGGGTGACGCTGGCGGCCGCCATGATGGGTCCTGGCAATCCCGGCCGTTCACATGCAGGGGGTGACGCTAGCGGCCGCCATGATGGGTCCTGGCAATCCCGGCCGTTCACATACAGGGGGTGACGCTAGCGGCCGCCATGATGGGTCCTGGCAATCCCGGCCGTTCACATGCAGGGGTGACGCTTGCGGCCGCCATGATGGGTCCTGGCAATCTCAGCCGTTCAGGTCTGGGCAAAGTCACACGGCGGCCATCTTGACTCCTGGCAAACCCCAGCTTCCCCCCCCCACACCCCTCCCGCAGGCTGGGGGCTCCCCCACCCCTTGGAGCCAGGGCGAGGGGAGGGGGCGGGTTAGAGTGTGACACCGGGGAAACGGGAAGTGCGGTCACATGACTGCCCTGGGGTCACGTGACCCGGCTCCAGGCGGCGCAGCTGGTCGGTGCTGGCTGGGGGTCCCGGTGCCTCTGACGGGGGCGGGGCGGACTTGGGGGGAAGGAGTCGCCCCCCGGCTCACCCCACATCCCTTTTGTTCAGGGAAGTCCCCCCCACCGCAGGACGGGCCCCCCATGTCCGAGCCGTGACCCCCCCCCCCCCGCCGCCGACGCCGCCATGGAGCCGCAGGGTTGGCAGCGTCTGTCTGACTCGGAGGGTGAGTCCCCCCCGCGAGCCCCCCCCGAACCCCGGGTCTGCCCCCCCGCGAGCCCCCCCGAACCCCGGGCCTGCCCCCCCCCGCGAGCCCCCCCGAACCCCGGGCCTGCCCCCCCCCGCGAGCCCCCCCGAACCCCGGGTCTGCCCCCCGAGAGCCCCCCCCGAGACCCCCCCAAACCCCGGGCCTGCCCCCCCCCGCGAGCCCCCCCGAACCCCGGGTCTGCTCCCCTACCCCACGCGAACTCTGGGTCTGCCCCCCTGTTCCCTTTCAAACCCTGGGTCTGCTCCCTCCTGGGAGCCCGGGCCCGGCGCTGGGGGGGGGCGTGCCGGGATCACAGGCCTGGCGCTGGGGGAGGAGCGGGGGGTCCCAGCGCTCTGGGACTGGTCTGTACGAAGCCAGCCAGGACTCGGGGGCAGCGCGACTCCCCGCAGGACTCGTTGTCCAGGGCAAGGGGTCTCCTGGGTCCGACCTCGGAGCGTCCAGCCCCCGTTCACCCCGTGAGCTCCCCGCAGCGAGTCCCCTGGCCGGGCCCCTGGGGCCCCCCACTCCGCAGCCAGCCGGGACTCCCAGCCGGCGTGTGACCCAGCCGGGTCATTAGCCAGCGTAGGACAGGGCTTGTTAGCACAGACATCCGGGACTTCCAGCCAAGCCCATCTTGGGGGGACCCCGAGCCTGGTGCCCTGGACTCCCCCCCCAGCCCAGCCTGCGGCACTGACCCCCCTGCCAGCCCCCCTTCTTTGTCTGTCTCTTGGGCCAATGGGTCACCTGGCCTCACCCGCACCTTCCCTGCCAGGCTAGAGTGTGTGTCGGCATCGGGCAGCCGGCCCCAGTCACACCTGCCCGGGTCCCTGCCCACCAACACCCTTGCCCCACCCCCGAGATACTTGAGTGTAACTGAGGGAAACTGAGGCACGCACAGTCTTCACGCAGAACATTAAGGCTCACTTACAACAAAACAAGGGGAAAACTGCACTTCCTCACCTCCCCGAGCCCCGGTTCTGCCCCCTTGACGCTCGCCCTCTCCCCCTGCAGATGAGGAGCCACCAGCGCCGCCTCCTGCCCGCGCCACCTGCTGGAGGAACTTAGCTGGTTTCTGGTGAGTGGCCTTACACGAGGGCCCTCGCACGCACATTCCTGGGGCCTTTCCCCACCGCCCCGCCTCTCACGCCGGATGCCCATGGCCGCGCTTGCTCCAGTGGACGTTGATCCCCCCTGCCGTGTGTTGCACACTCGCTGCGAGGTGCACTCGCCCCCCCGGGGCACGCTCGCCCCCCCCCGGGGCACGCTCGCCGCCTGGGCATGAGCACACTCCACATCTTACGCCCTCTCCACACCGCCGCCCCCTGGCCCGCCCGGGTCTCCCTCAGCCCCTCCACGCTCCCCGGGCGCCAGGCAGATGGGGGGGCTCTGGCCTGTTTCTAACCCCCCCCCTCCCCGTCCCTGCAGGGTGCTCGGCCTCTGCAATAACTTTGCCTACGTGGTGATGCTGAGCGCGGCCCATGACATCCTGAGCCAGCAGGGGGCACTGGACACCAACGGGACCACCCAGGTGGGTCCACGCTGGCGGCGGGGGTACGGGGGGGTAGATAGCACAGAGACAACCCCTGGCCCAGCACCGTCCCTGGGGGCAGGGCACCAGGGCCGCCCACAAGGCTCCTACGAGCGCTGGTGAGCGGATCCATGTGCAAACAGCCGTGCAAAGGAGAGCCCAGCAGTGGGGACAGCCTGGGGGGGGCTGCAGGGGTGCTGGGTGGGGGGGTGAGGAGAGGCTATCACGGACCTGCTTTGGAACAGTCCCTTGGAGGAACCCGTCTGTGGGGCCGACCCCTGGGGGTCTCCCTCCTCCCCCAGGGTGGGGGAGTCGCCGTGCGCCGGGGGGGAGGGGATCTGCAGCGTCTGCCCCAGTAACCGTGTCTCCTGCCCCCAGAGTCCCCCGGTGACACCCCCCAGCGGGAATGCGTCCAACACCTCCCGCTACGACTGCAACCCCATCTCCACCGGGGTAAGTGCTGGGGGGCGGGGCCTGGGGAGCGGGAGGGGCGGGGCCTGGGGAGGGGGGCGGGGCTGGCCTTGTCTCTAACCCCCCCCCGTAATTGTCCCCCCCCCCCCCCAGGCTGTGCTCTTGGCTGACATCCTGCCCACCCTGCTCATCAAATTCAGTGCCCCCTTCTACATCCACCGCGTGCCCTATGGGTGAGTGGGGAACGGGGGGGGCTGGTTCCTCACATGGACCCTCCTGTCGCCCCCCAGCCCGTGGGGGGCTGTGGGTGACCCGTGCTGACCCTGTCTCTCCCCATGGGTGGCTGTGGGGGG
Source organism: Emys orbicularis (assembly GCF_028017835.1). Lineage (NCBI taxonomy): Eukaryota > Metazoa > Chordata > Testudines > Emydidae > Emys > Emys orbicularis. The sequence goes on along the minus strand of NC_088706.1, from coordinate 18,468,678 downwards.
CCATGGGGGCCGGGGGGTCTGTGGGGGAGCCATGCTGACCCCATCTCTCTCCCCCCAGCCCATGGGTGGCCGTGGGGGGCTGTGGGGGACCCGTGCTGACCTCGTCTCTCCCCCCGGGCTGGGGGTGGCCATAGGGGGCTGTGGGAGACCGTGGGGGGTTGGGGTGGCCGTAGGAGGCCGAGGGTGGCTGTGGGGGGCTGTGGGGGACCCGTGCTGACCTCGTCTCTCCCCCGGGCCGGGGGTGGCCGTGGGGGGTTGGGGTGGCCGTAGGGGGCCGAGGGTGGCTGTGGGGGACCCGTGCTGACCTCGTCTCTCCCCCGGGCCGGGGGTGGCCGTAGGGGGCTGTGGGAGACCGTGGGGGGTTGGGGTGGCTGTGGGGGGCTGTGGGGGACCCGTGCTGACCCCGTCTCTCCCCCAGCCCGCGGGTGGCACTCTGCATCCTTTGTGCCTGGGGCAGTTTCCTGCTGGTCGCCTTCTCCACCACCGTGGCCATGAGCATCGGGGGTAAGCGCTGTGTGGGGGGTGGGGGGAGGACAGGTTCATTGTTGGTAAGTGCCGTGGGGGGGGGAGGACAGGTGCATTGTGGGTAAGCACCATGCGGGGGGAAGGACAGGTGCATTGTGGGTAAGTGCTGTGTGTCCCCCCAGGGGTGGTCCTGGCCAGCGTCTCGTCGGGGCTGGGGGAGATCAGCTTCCTGGCGCTCACGGCTTTCTACCCCAGGTACCGGGCGCGGGGAGCCGGGGGGGGGGGGGGGGGCACTGGGGTGTGGGGGGAGGGGCTGGGGGGGCTGCAAGGGGCTGGGATCTCACCCCACGTTTCTCCCCCCAGCGAGGTGGTGTCGTGCTGGTCGTCGGGCACGGGGGGCGCCGGCCTGCTGGGGGCGCTGTCGTACCTGGGGCTGACGCAGGCCGGCCTCAGCCCCCGTCACACCCTACTGCTCATGCTCAGCCTGCCCCTGGCCATGCTGCTCAGGTGAGGGGCCGTGGGGGGGCCAGCGAGGGGGGAGGGGCCGTGGGAGGCCAGTGAGGGGCCGTGGGGGGGCCAGCAAGGGGGGAGGGGCCGTGGGAGGCCAGGGAGGGGCCGTGGGGGGGCCAGCAAGGGGGGAGGGGCCGTGGGAGGCCAGGGAGGGGCCGTGGGGGGGCCAGCAAGGGGGGAGGGGCCGTGGGAGGCCAGGGAGGGGCCGTGGGGGGGCCAGCAAGGGGGGAGGGGCCGTGGGAGGCCAGTGAGGGGCCGTGGGGGGGCCAGCAAGGGGGGAGAGGCTGTGGGAGGCTTTTTGGGAGACCCCCCCCGGTATCTTACCCCCCCTTTGTCTGCCCCCAGCTATTATTTCCTGCTGGTGCCCTCCCCTGCGGTGCCGCAGTGGCGCTGGAGTGACTCCGCTGTCCTGCACGACCCCCTGCCCACCGCCCGCCAGCCCCTCATGGGGGGGCCCCCGGCAAAGCAGGGTAAGGGGGTCAGGGGTCAGTGTGTGGGTGGGGGCTGGGAGGGAGGAGGATGGGGAGCTGTGGGGGATTGTGTTGGGGGGCACAGGGGGCTGGGGGGGGTTGGACTGTGTGGGGAGCAGTGGGGGGGCTGGCTTTGTGGAGGGTCCCCCCTGTGTGGGGTCTGGGGGGAGATAGTGGGGGGGTTTGGGGCTGGTGGCGGGGGCCATGGGGCCCAGCTGATGTCTGTCCCCCCCAGGTGGCGGGGGCGCAGAGCTGACGCTGCAGGCCAAGGGGCGTATTGTGAAGGTAGGATGGAGGGGAGGGGCGCGGGGGCAGGGGCAGGGCCAGAACCCAGGCGTCCTGGCTCTTGGTCTCTCTCCATTAGCCCAGTGGAGGGGGGTGTGGAACTGGGAGAACCAAGACCGGGGCGGGGAATGGGACCCAGGCGTCCGGGGAGGGCCCCCCGCAGCTCTCCCAGAGACCGGGGCGGGGAATGGGACCCAGGCGTCTGGGGAGGGTTCCCCACAGGTCTCCCAGAGATCGGGGCTGGGGAGAGGGACCCAGGCGTCCAGGGAGGGCCCCCCGCAGCTCTCCCAGAGACCGGGGCTGGAGATGGGACCCAGGCGTCCGGGGAGGGCTCCCTGCAGCTCTCCCAGAGACTGGGGTGGGGAGAGGGACCCAGGCATCCGGGGGTGGGGGGGGCTCCCCCTGCAGCGCACCCATCTGGCTGCTTGTGCACCTCTCCCCCCCTCTCCCTGCAGGGTCTCCTGAAATACCTGCTGCCCCTGGCGCTCGTCTACTTCGCCGAGTATTTCATCAACCAGGGCCTGGTGAGTGCGGGGGGGGGCCTGCGCCGCTCCCCGGCCGCCGAGCCGTGCGTCGCTACGGGCGGCCCCAGTACCCGGCGCTGGCTCCGCTCAGTCACCCTGGGGGCGTGGGCGTGTCCGTCCCCCCGACGCTCTGACCCGGTGCTGGAGGGGTCTCTGCCCTGGGGGGTCTGTCCGCAGCTGGGGCAGGGGCCCGGGGCTGCTGCTCTCTGAGGTTCTGTACCGGACCCTGGGAGGACCCCTCAGTGTCCCCCCCTCGCTGGGGTTACTCCTGGGCTTTCCCAGCACCTTGGAGCCTTCAGCCCCACTGCCTCCTGCAGCGAGTCCCCTCGGCCCCAACGCCGGGGGGAGACGTGTGCCCCCCCCCCCCCGACCTCTGGAGAGTGCCGTGCCTCTCAGCCGGGGGAGAACCGCAGGGGGGTGCCTGGACGAACGGACAGGTCACATCAAAGCCCGTCTGAGTGCCCCCTGCAGAGCCCCCCCTCTTCTCCCCAGTCCAGATGCGTCTCTCCAGCAGCCCCCGCCCCCAGGCCCGCCTCAGTCTGGTCTCCTCCACACTCTCTGTGTTCTCCAGCTGCTCAAACCAGCTGGCTTCCCGCAGAGGGCCAGGGTGGTGCAAATCGCCGGCCCATTGTCTGGGCCCAGGCCCCACCTGGATCTCTGGATTCTTCTGCCAAAAAAACACCCTCCCCCCCATTAATGATGCAGCATATTGGGGGAAACTGAGGCACACAAAATACACTGAAAAATCCCATGTCATCCCAGCAGTGATGTGTCACGGAGTGTGGGGGGACTCAGGGCCCTGCACCCCCGGCTCCCTGCGATTCACCATGACTCTCAGCCAGCCAGTAAAGCAGAAGGTTTATTTAGACGACCGGAATACAGTCCAAGACAGGTCTTGCAGGCACAGACAACAGGACCCCCCTCAGTTAGGTCCATCTTGGGGTCCCCGGGCACCCTAGCCCCTCTGGGAGGTCAGAGCCCCGTCTGCCTCCCAGCCCTGGTCACTAGCCAGCCCCCCAGACTCTGCCTTCAGCGACCCCTCCCACAGCCTTTGTTCAGTTTCCCGGGCAAAGGTGTCACCTCGCCCCAGCCCCCTCCTGGGTTCTCATGTTACATGCTCAGGTATTCTCCTTCGGTCAGTCTCCCATCCCCCAATGCAGACTATCCTAGACACACTCCCCACTCAGCATTCACAGACCACAGTAAGAACAGTCCCAGTTCGTCACATCTCTCCCCCCTCCGAGACCGAACTGAGTGGGGTCACTTCAGCCAGTGACCCGAGGAAGTTCGAACCTACCCCCGTTCCCATGGATGCCCCCGCATCCCTCCCGTTCCTTGGTGAGAATTACACCAGGCCCTTCCAGTTTCACGCCCCCCCTTAGGTCGGGGGTGCTCGAGGGCATTCGCAGTTTGCATGTGGGAAGGGTTATGCGGCCTGTGCCCTTTTCCCACCCCAATACCCCTGGGGTTCCAACTGGGCTGGGGTCTTCTCCCAGCGCTCCAGTCTGGAGGTCTGTGCTTCGGGCTCTCTTGGTTCAGAGCCCCCCTTTTAACCTTGGCCACCCTCCGGAAAGGCTCCTCTAGGCTGGGCAAGGGTCCTAAAGCCGTTTTCCCCTTGTCCCGGGCCTTCCTTCCCCTCTGACAGGGGTCACAGGCTCGGCAGTACTGCCGGACAGTAACAAAGACCCCAGGCCAGTAAAAGCTCCGTAGCAGCCTCTGCTGGGTATGCCAGGTTCCCTGGTGCCCTGAGAGGGGGGTGTCATGGGCCCGGTACAGCAGCTGGCGGCGATACTTCTGGGGTACCACCAGCTGCCTCCTGATCCCCCCTGACTCCATTTTCCCTGGGGGAGCCCATTCTCGGTACAGGAACCCCTTCTCCCACAGGAACCTTTTCCGGCCACCTCTCCCCATGGTCTGTACCGCACCGAGGTCGGCCAGGTCCCTTATCTTCCGTAAGGAGGGGTCTTTCTGCACCTCGGCCTGGAACTCAGCAGCTGGGACAGGGATGGCCACCTGCTCTCTCTTGCCGGCTGGGTCTGAGGCCGCAGCCTCCCTGAGCCGTGTCCCTGGGCGTTCCCTCCTGTCACGGAGTAAGGGGGAGTCAGGGCCCCGCACCCCTCTTCCTGAGATTGACTGTGACTCTCAACCAGCCAGTAAAACAGAAGGTTTATTAGATGACAGGAACACAGTCTCAAGCAGAGCGTGTAGGTACGACCAGAACCCCTCAATTAGGCCCTTCTGGGAGGTTCAGGGAGCTTAGACCCCAGCTTGGGGTTCCCTGCGTTGCACCACCCAGCCTAGCCCTCCTAAGACCAAACTCCTCTCTCTACCCTAGCAGCCCCTCCCTCCTTTGTTCAGTCTCCCAGGCAGAAGGTGTTACTTCTCCCAACCCCCCTCCTGGCTCAGGTTACAGCTCAGGTAGCTTCCTTCAAGGGAAGTCCCCCATCCCCAATGCAACCCCCCTGCAACATTCCCCGGTCAAATCTGCCCCGCTCCCTGCTCCGTCACATCTCTCCCCCCTTCGAGACTGAACTGAGCGGGGTCACTCTGCCCAGTGACCTGGGGAAGTTCAGGGCCCCCTCTCCGGGACAACGCATCCGCTATCAGGTTGGCACTTCCCTTCACATGGACCACGTCCATGTCATAATCCTGCAGGAGCAGGCTCCACCTCAGGAGCTTGGCGTTGGCTCCTTTCATCTGGTGCAGCCAGGTCAGGGGAGAGTGGTCGGTGTACACGGTGAAGTGTCGCCCAAAGAGATATGGCTCTAGTTTCTTGAGGGCCCACACCATGGCCAGGCATTCCTTCTCGATAGCCGCGTAGTTCTGCTCCCGAGGTAGCAACTTCTTGCTCAGGTACACGATGGGGTGTCTCTCCCCCTTTTCATCCTCCTGCATTAACACCGCCCCCAGCCCTGTGTCTGAGGCGTCGGTGAACACCATAAAGGGCTTGTCAAAGTCTGGGTTTGCCAGAACTGGGCCACTGACCAGAGCCTCCTTTATCTCCTGGAGAGCCCCCTGGCACTCCTCGGTCCAGACCACCTTGTCTGGCTTCCCCTTCTTGCACAGCTCAGTGATGGGGGCTGCTATGGAGCTAAAGTGGGGCACGAACCTTCGATAGTATCCCGCCATCCCAATAAAGGCTTGGACCTGCTTTTTGGTTTGCGGGGCAGGCCAGTCTCTGATCACCTCCACTTTGGCTGGTTCCGGCTTTAGGCAGCCGCTCCCCACCCGGTGGCCCAGGTAGGATACCTCAGCCATCCCCACCTTGCACTTCTCCGGTTTTACGGTCAGCCCAGCCTCCTGGAGTCGGTCCAGCACTTGTCTAACCTGGGACACATGGTCCTCCCAGGTCTGGCTAAAGACACAGATGTCGTCAATATACGCCACGGCAAAACTCTCCATCCCCCTCAGTAGCTGATCCACCAGGCGCTGGAAGGTGGCCGGCGCTCCCTTGAGGCCGAAAGGCAGGGTCAGGAACTCATAGAGCCCCAGAGGGGTGATAAAGGCCGATTTCAGCCTGGCATCGGCATCCAGCGGCACTTGCCAGTAGCCCTTTGTAAGATCCATGGTGGTAAGGTACCGAGCACCTCCCAGCTTGTCTAGGAGCTCGTCAGGCCTGGGCATGGGGTAGGCATCGGCTACAGTGATGGCATTGAGCTTGCGATAGTCCACACAGAACCGGATCGACCCGTCCTTTTTGGGGACCAGCACCACCGGCGAGGCCCAAGGGCTGGAAGATGGCTGGATCACCCCCAATGCCAGCATGTCATTGACCTCTCTTTCCAGGTCCTGTGCAGTTTTCCCTGTGACCCGGAAGGGGGGACATTTTATAGGCGGGTGCGATCCTGTCTGCACCCGGTGGACAGTCAGATTAGTGCGTCCAGGCTGGTTGGAAAACAGCCGTCGGTACAGATGCAACACCCCTCTGATCTCAGCTTGCTGGGCCGGGGTCAGCTGCTCAGAGAGGGGAATTGCTTCCAGGGGGGAACCAGCTCTTGTCCCAGGGAATAGATCTACCAAAGGGTCATCTCCCTGCCCCTCCCAGTGTCCACACACAGCCAACACCACATTCCCCCTGTCGTAATATGGCTTCATCATATTCACATGGTACACCCGGTGGTGGTGTGCCCGGTTCGACAGCTCCACCACATAGTTTACCTCGTTTAGTTGCTTGACGACCTTGAAGGGCCCTTCCCAGGCGGCCTGGAGTTTGTTTTTCCTCACGGGGATGAGGACCATCACCTGGTCCCCAGTGGCGAAGGCGCGGGCCCGTGCTGTGCGGTCATACCAGACCTTCTGCTTCCTCTGGGCTCTGGCCAGATTCTCCCTGGCCAGGCCCATGAGCTCGGCAAGTCGTTCCCGGAAGGTCAGGACATACTCCACCACCGACTCTCCATCGGAAGTGGCCTTCCCCTCCCATTCGGCTCTCATCAGGTCCAGGGGCCCCCTTACCCGCCTTCCATATAACAGTTCGAAAGGTGAAAACCCGGTAGACTCCTGGGGTACCTCCCGGTACGCGAACAGCAGGTGAGGTAAATACTTGTCCCAGTCCTGCGGGTGCTGATTCATAAATGTTTTCAGCATCATTTTTAGCGTCCCATTGAACCTCTCCACCAGCCCGTTGGATTGGGGGTGATACGCCGAGGCCCAGTTGTGCCGAACCCCACATTTCTCCCACAAGCACCGGAGTAAGGCCGACATGAAGTTGGACCCTTGGTCCGTCAGGACTTCCTTGGGGAACCCCACTCGGCTGAAAATGGTCAGCAGCGCATCTGCCACAGTGTCTGCCTCGATGGACGATAAGGGCACTGCCTCGGGGTAGCGGGTGGCGAAATCTACCACCACCAGAATGTATTTCTTCCCTGACCGGGTCGTCTTGCTGAGAGGTCCCACTATGTCCATGGCCACCTTTTGGAAAGGCTCCTCTATGATGGGTAAAGGCCTCAACGCTGCTTTCCCCTTGTCCCGGGCCTTCCCCACCCTCTGACAGGGGTCACAGGATCGGCAGTACTGTCGGACGTTGGTAAAGACCCCAGGCCAGTAAAAGTTCTGTAGCAGCCTCTGCCTGGTGCGCCGGATCCCCTGGTGCCCTGCGAGAGGGATGTCATGGGCCAGGTGCAGTAGCTTGTGGCGAAACTTCTGGGGAACAACCAGCTGCCTCCTGACCCCCCAGGACTCCACTTCCCCTGGGGGAGCCCACTCTCGGTATAGGAATCCCTTCTCCCACAGGAACCTCTCCTTGCAACCTCTCATCATGGTCTGTACCACACTGAGGTCAGCCAGGTCCCTTAGCTTCCGCAGGGAGGGGTCCTTCTGCAACTCGGCCTGGAACTCGGCAGCTGGGGAAGGGATGGGAACCTGCTCCCTCTCGTCGGCTGGGTCAGAAGCCACAGCCACCCCGAGCCTTGTCCTTGGGTGTTCCCTCCCCACCAGGGTAGGGTTCTGTGCCTCCGATGTGACATCCTTCCCAAGGTCAGGGCGTAGTGCCCCTCGCCGGCTCTGGCTACGGGTCACGACTAAGGCGGTCTGGGGGTTGCTTGGCCAGTCCTCTAGGTCCCCCCCCATCAACACCTCAGTGGGCAAATGGTGGTGCACTCCCACGTCCTTGGGGCCCTCCTTGGCCCCCCATTTCAGGTGTACCCTTGCCACGGGAACCTTGAATGGGGTCCCGCCCACCCCTGTCAGGGTCAGGAAGGCGTTGGGCACCACCCGATCTGGGGCCACCACCTCGGGCCGGGCCAGTGTCACCTCTGCGCCTGTGTCCCAGTATCCATAAACTTCCTTCCCATCCACCTCCAGGGGGACAAGGCACTCGCTCCGCAGGGGCAGCCCCGCGCCCACCCTGTAAACGGAGAACTTTGAGTCCGGAGCATCCGGCCCCCCAGAGAAGCTGGCCTGAGGCCCTTCTCTCTCTTGAGCAGTTGATAAGCTGCCAGCCCCCCTTGCCTGGAAAGCCGGCCCCTCGTCCGTCTGGGCCTCTACCAAGTTAATCCGGTGTGGGTTCGGTCTGCTCAGTCTGTCCTTGAGCTTGGGGCACTGGGCCCGAATGTGGCCTCTTCGGCCGCAGTAATAGCAACTCATGTCCCGTGGGTCCCCTCGAGCCGGTCGGTTGTCCCTGACGCTGGGCATTCCTTTTGGGAGGGGATTCCCCATATTCCCCCTTTGGGAGGTACCCGGGTGACTCTCTCTCTGCATCGCGGTGGGCCTGCTCCTTTGGGACTCCTCCCTGCCAGCCCCTGACCGGCTCTTCACAAACTCATCGGCCAGCCGGCCTGCATGTCGCGGGTTCTCTGGTTTTTTGTCCCTCAACCACAGCCTCAGGTCGGATGGGCACCGCTCATACAGTTGCTCCAGTACCAGCAGTTTAACCAGGTCCTCCTTTGTCTGGGCCCCCGCAGCCCACTTGCTGGCGTATCCTTCCATGCGGACGGCTAGTTGCAGATATGAGATCTCCGGGGTTTTATCCTGACTCCGGAACCTTTCCCGGTACATCTCAGAAGTCAGCCCAAACTCACGTAGCAGGGCCTTTTTGAATAGTTCATAGTCCCCTTTCTCCACCTCTTCCAGTTGGCGGTACAAGGCCACGGCTTTGGGGTCCAGTAAGGGGGTGAGAACCCGGAGTTTGTCTGCAGGAGGAACCTGGTGCAGCTCGCAGGCCGTCTCAAAGGCATCCAGGAAGTCATCCATGTCCTCCCCCTCCTTACGTGGGGCCATGATGCACTTATCAAAGCTTCGTGCAGTCCTGGGTCCCCCCTCACTCACCGCAGCCGGGGGCTCGCGGCCCTTCAGCCTCGCCAGTTCCAGTTCATGATGCCTCAGCCTCTCTCTCTCTTCATGCTGCCTTTGTCTCTCTTCATGCTGCCTTTGTCTCTCATTCTCCTCCCGTTCATGCTGCCTCAGTTTCTCTTTCTCCTCCCGTTCATGCTGTCTCTGGTGTTCACGATCCTCCAGCTCTCTCAGTTTTAGCTTTATCTCCCATTCCAGCCCATTCCGCTCCACGGATGGCGCGCGTTGCCGGGAGGACCCCCTGCTGGCCGGGGGGGTCCCGGCACCCTCGGTATTTGCTGGGCTCCTCCCCACCCTTCCCCTAGGCGTAGGAAGGAGGGGTCTCTGGAAGCCCTCAGCAGCCGGCTGACCACTCCCAGATGGGACAGACACTGGGGCCTGCGCTGCATCTGCCAGGCTGCTTCCCTCAGAGACAGGGATCAGTTCATTCGCGCGATCTCCCTTCTCCAGCTGGGCAATGAGCTGTTCTTTGGTGAGCTTCCCAGTGCGCACCCCCCTCTGCTTGCACAGCTCCACCAGGTCGCTCTTAAGCCGCTTGGCATACATCTTCCTGCTGGCCACTCACAGGCCTGTGTGCCCACCGCTCCCCACAGTCTCCAGGGAGACCCCTAGTGTGCCAGCCCTTCTCGAGGTCACCACCTCTCTGCCAGGGTCGAGCTGCAGACTCCTCCGACCCTGGGACCACTCGCTGCGATCCCCCGGGGGACCCTGTTACTGCAAAAGTCCTTCTCGCTGGTCACACACTCCCAGGGGTGATAACCGTCTCTCTCTGACTCCTCAGCACGCCTGGTCCCCGTCAATCCCCCTTCGTTTTACTGCTCCCCAGTCACTTACTGCAGGAAGCGCCGTCCACGGGGTGCAGTAGATCCCACCGCTGCCACCAGTTGTCACGGAGTAAGGGGGAGTCAGGGCCCCGCACCCCTCTTCCTGAGATTGACTGTGACTCTCAACCAGCCAGTAAAACAGAAGGTTTATTAGATGACAGGAACACAGTCTCAAGCAGAGCGTGTAGGTACGACCAGAACCCCTCAATTAGGCCCTTCTGGGAGGTTCAGGGAGCTTAGACCCCAGCTTGGGGTTCCCTGCGTTGCACCACCCAGCCTAGCCCTCCTAAGACCAAACTCCTCTCTCTACCCTAGCAGCCCCTCCCTCCTTTGTTCAGTCTCCCAGGCAGAAGGTGTTACTTCTCCCAACCCCCCTCCTGGCTCAGGTTACAGCTCAGGTAGCTTCCTTCAAGGGAAGTCCCCCATCCCCAATGCAACCCCCCTGCAACATTCCCCGGTCAAATCTGCCCCGCTCCCTGCTCCGTCACACCTCCCCACCAGGTTAGGGTCCTGCGCCTCAGGCAAGGCACCCTCCCCAGGGCCAGGGCGCAGTGCTCCTTGCCGGCTCTGACTACGGGTCACGACCAGGGCACCCTGGGGGTTGCTTGGCCAGTCCTCCAGGTCCCCCCCCATCAACACCTCAGTGGGCAAATACGGGTGTACCCCCACGTCCTTGGGGCCCTCCTTGGCCCCCCACTTCAGGTGTACCCTCGCCACGGGCACTTTGACTGGGGTCCCGCCCACCCCCGTCAGAGTCAGGTAGGTGTTGGGCACCACCTGATCTGGGGGCACCACCTCGGGCCGGGCCAGCGTCACCTCTGCGCCCGTATCCCAGTATCCTTTGACCTTCCTCCCATCCACCTCCAGGGGTACAAGGTACTCTCTCCGGAGGGACCGCCCCGTGCCCACCGTATAAACCAAAAACCCTGAGTCTGGAGCATCCAGCCCCCTAGAGGAGCTGGCCTGGAGCTCTCCTCCCTCCTTAGCAGGTGGTACTCTGCCAGCCCCCCTTCCCTGGGAGTACTGCCTCTCGCCCGGCTGGGTCTCTACCCAGTCAACCCTCTGTGGGTTTGGTCTGCTCAGTCTGTCCCTGAGCCGGGGGCACTGGGCCCGTATGTGGCCTCTCTGGCCACAGTGATAGCAGACCATGTCCCATGGGGCTCCTCGAGTGGGTCGGATGGCCCTGATGCCGGATGTTCCCCTTTGATGGGGGTTTTCCGTATTTTCCCGCTGGGAGGTCCCATGGTGACTCTCTCTCTGCGTTGTGGTGGGACTGTTTCTTTGGGACTCCTCCCTGTTATCCCCTGACCAGCTCTTTACAAACTCATCGGCCAGCCGGCCTGCATGTCGCGGGTTCTCTGGTTTTTTGTCCCTCAACCACAGCCTCAGGTCGGATGGGCACCGCTCATACAGTTGCTCCAGTACCAGCAGTTTAACCAGGTCCTCCTTTGTCTGGGCCCCATCAGCCCATTTGCTGGCGTATCCTTCCATGCGGACGGCTAGTTGCAGATATGAGATCTCAGGGGTTTTATCCTGACTCCGGAACCTTTCCCGGTACATCTCAGAAGTCAGCCCAAACTCACGTAGCAGGGCCTTTTTGAATAGTTCGTAGTCCCCTTTCTCCGCTTCTTCCAGTTGGCGGTACAAGGCCACGGCTTTGGGGTCCAGTAAGGGGGTGAGAACCCGGAGTCTGTCTGCAGGATCAACCTGGTGCAGCTCGCAGGCCGTCTCAAAGGCATCCAGGAAGTCATCCATGTCCTCCCCGTCCTTGCGTGGGGCCAGGATGCACTTATCAAAGCTCCGTGCAGTCCTGGGTCCCCCCTCACTCACCGCAGGCGGGGGCTCGCGGCCCTTCAGCCTCGCCAGCTCCAGTTCCTGCTGACGCTGTCTCTCATTCTCCTCCCGTTCACGATGCCTCTGTCTCTCTTCATGCTGTCTCTGGTGTTCACGATCCTCCAGCTCTCTCAGTTTTAGCTCTATCTCCCATTCCAGCCCATTCCGCTCCACGGATGCTGCGCGTTGCCGGGAGGATCCCCTGCTGGCCGGGGGGGTCCCTGCGCCCTCGGTATTTGCTGGGCTCCTCCCCACCCTTCCCCTAGGCATAGGAAGGAGGGGTCTCGGGAAGCCCTCAGCAGCCGGCTCACCACTCCCAGCTGGGACAGACACTGGGGCCTGCGCTGCATCTGCCAGGCTGCTTCCCTCAGAGACAGGGATCAGTTCATTCGCGCGATCTCCCTTCTCCAGCTGGGCAATGAGCTGTTCTTTGGTGAGCTTCCCAATGCGCACCCCCCTCTGCTTGCACAGCTCCACCAGGTCGCTCTTAAGCCGCTTGGCATACATCTTCCTGCTGGCCACTCACAGGCCTGGGTGCTCACCGCTCCCCACAGTTTCCAGGGAGACCCCTAGTGTGCCAGCCCTTCTCGAGGTCACCACCTCTCTGCCAGGGTCGAGCTGCAGACTCCTCCGCCCCTGGGACCACTCGCTGCGATCCCCCGGGGGACCCTGTTACTGCAAAAGTCCTTCTCGCTGGTCACACACTCCCAGGGGTGATAACCGTCTCTCTCTGACTCTTCAGCATGCCTGGTCCCCGTCAATCCCCCTTCGTTTTACTGCTTCCCCAGTCACTTACTGCAGGAAGCGCTGTCCACGGGGTGCAGTAGATCCCACCGCTGCCACCAGTTGTCACGGAGTGTGGGGGGGACTCAGGGCCCTGCACCCCCGGCTCCCTGCGATTCACCATGACTCTCAGCCAGCCAGTAAAGCAGAAGGTTTATTTAGACGACAGGAATACAGTCCAAGACAGGTCTTGCAGGCACAGACAACAGGGACCCCCCTCCGTTAGGTCCATCTTGGGGTCCCCGGGCACCCTAGCCCCCCTGGGAGGTCAGAGCCCCATCTGCCTCCCAGCCCTGGTCACTAGCCAGCCCCCCAGACTCTGCCTTCAGCGACCCCTCCCACAGCCTTTGTTCAGTTTCCCGGGCAAAGGTGTCACCTCGCCCCAGCCCCCCTCCTGGGTTCTCATGTTACATACTCAGGTATTCTCCTTCGGTCAGTCTCCCATCCCCCAATGCAGACTATCCTAGCCACACACCCCTGTCAGCATTCACAGACCACAGTAAGAACAGTCCCAGTTCGTCACATGATGGACTTTTAACACCTAGTTATTGTGCCAGTGCACCTTTGTCTGGGGGCATTACTGAAATACGCTGTAGTTCTGGGTAACAATCCTAGAGCAAGATCTCAGCACCACATACAATGTTGGTACGCACATTTCAACTGGACAATGATGTTCAGCTGATTATGAGTTTCCAAAATATACCTTACAAGGCATCCTTTGTACAAAATATATCATAACCATATAAAAGTGGTGACCATGGGGTACAGGGGTGTCACACGGGGTTGCTTTGGGGGGGTGCTGGACAGGACACTGGGGGGCTGTGGAGCAAGGGGAGCTGGCAGTGGGGGGCTGTGGGGAGTTGTGTGTTGGCATGGGGGGCTTGGGGTGCAGGGCGGGGTGCCTGGGCGGGTGAGGGGTACTGGGGGGAAGGGGCCAGGGCAGACGGGAGTGTTGCTGGTGTGTGTTGGGGGGATCGTATCTGTATCACTAACCCCCTCCCTCCCCCCCCCCCCGTTTCCCCCCCAGTTTGAGCTGCTGTACTTCCGGGACTCGGCTCTGACACACGCTCAGCAATATCGCTGGTGAGACCCCCCAGGGACCCTCCCCGTCCTGCCGCAAGTTCCCAGGGGCCTGGACACCCCTGCCCACGGAGCAGGGTTCCTGGGGGCTGGGGTTGAGTCCCATGGGGTGGGGAGGATTGGGGTCACCAGGATCCCTGGGAGAGACTCGTGGGCCCCCCAATACTGACCCCCTCCCACTCCCCGGTGCAGGTACCAGATGCTCTACCAGGCCGGAGTGTTTGTATCCCGGTCCTCCCTGCGCTGCGTCCGGATCCGCCACATCTGGGTCCTCGCCCTGCTGCAGGTTTGCCTGCCCCGCCCCCTCTGCCCTGCCCCCCAACCCCCCTCTGCCCTCCCCTGGCCACCCTCCGCCTTCCCCCAGCCGCCAGCCCCCCCCTGCCTGCCCTCAGCCACCTCTGCCCGCCTCCAGCCCCCCTCTGCCCTGCTGCAGGTTTGCCTGCCCCGCCCCCTCTGCCCTCTGTTATCCCCCAACGTGACAGCAGGTGGCGCCACATGCCCAACTGAGTGCTTCACCTAAGCCACTCCTGGACAAGGGGCCGATTTCCCGGCTCCCCAGCCCTGCCCCCCACCCCGGAGTATAACCCCGGACTAGCCCGTCCTGCACCGCATGGGGTCCGTACAACGATCGCCCATTAATGGATTCGCTTCCCCCTCGATGGGGGAAAGAGACGCAAAGATTTGTCCAGACCCGTCACTCAAACCATGCTGGGAAAGAGAAACATTAAACAAGTTTATTAACTACAAAAGACGATTGTAAGTGATGCTAAGTGATAGCAAACTGATCAAAGCAGATTACCCGGCCAATAAACAAAACACAAACTAAGCGAGGTGTCTAGTCCAGTCCCCTGCACTCATGTTTGGACTAAGTATTATCTGGCCCATCCCCGACAGGGGTTTGTCCAACCTGCTCTTAAACATTCCCAATGATGGAGATTCCACAACCTCCCTGGGCAATTTATTCCAGTGCTTAACCACCCTGACAGGTCGGGGCTTTTTCCTAATGTCCAACCTTAGCCTCCCTTGCTGCAATTTAAGCCCCTCGCTTCTTGTCCTGTCCTCAGAGGTTAACGAGAAAATTTTTTCTCCCTCCTCCTTGTAACAACCTTTTACATACTTGAAAACTGTTCTCATGTCCCCTCTCGGCCTTCTCTTCTCCAGACTAAACAAACCCAAATGTTTTCAATCTTCCCTCATAGGTCATGTTTTTAGACCTTTCATCATTTTTGTTGCTCTTCTCTGGACTCTCTCCAATTTGTCCACATCTTTCCTGAAATGTGGCGCCCAGAACTGGACACAATACTCCAGTTGAGGCCTAATCAGCGCGGAGTAGAGCAGAAGAATTACTCCTCGTGTCTTGCTTACAACACTCCTGATAATACAGCCCAGAATGATGTTCGCTTTTGTTGCAACAGCGTTACACTGTTGACTCATATTTAGCTTGTGATCCACTCTGACCCCCAGATCCCTTTCTGCAGGACTCCTTCCTAGGCCGTCATTGCCCATTGTGTATGTGTGCAACTGATTGGTCCTTCCTAAGGGGAGCACTTTGCGTTTGTCCTTATTGAATCTCATCCTATTGACTTCAGGCCATTTCTCCAGTTTGTCCAGATCATTTTGAATTTTAATCCTGTCCTCTAAGGACTCCCAGCCCCTCCCAGCTTGGCTGAGATGTTCCCAGGGAGGCTAAACTCTTCCAGGGTCCATTGTCTTTGTTGACGAGCCATCAGCACGGTCTGGCTTCACTGTTGTAGCTGCAAGGCTGGCTGTGGGTGTCACCCAGAGTGAGCCCATGTGAGATACAGAGTCAACATTCATCACTTCAGATACACAAACGATACATTCACACAAATGAGAGAATCACAGCAAACCTGTTCCAGTGACACCTCCCCTGATACGTCTTGTACAAGATGCATTATAACTATGTCATAGTCATATCATAATGATGAATAGGGGGTGTAGTGTCACCCTTCCCTTCCCCTCCCTGCAACCTCTCACCCCTCCCCAGTTACTAGCTCCATCACTGGGGTGCCCCCTTCCCCCTCCCTGCTGCTTCCCCCCCAGCCCCTTCCCTGCAGTCTCCCACCCCCGCTCCCCCTCTGGGGTGCGGCGCCACCTGCTGTGCCCTAGGAGGGCAACCCCACTTCACTGGGCTTCAGAGTCCCCCCACCCCCTTCTGTGTGTCACACTAATACCCTTCCCCTGACCAGACAGCAAGTGTAAAAAATCGGGACAGGGGGTGGGGGGGGTAATACGTTCCTATATAAGAAAAAGCCCCCAAAATCGGGACTGTCCCTATAAAATTGGGACATCCAGTTACCCTACCCAGCCCTTGGCCATGGGACTGGATGTGTCACGCTAATCCCCTTCCCCTGGCCCCTTTTCCATGAGGCCGGGTGTGTCACACTGATCACTAACCCCCTTCCCTGCCCCTTGCAGTGCCTGAACATGGTGTTCCTCCTGGCCGCCGTTGTACTTTATGTTCCTGCCTAGCATCTACCTGGTCTTCGCCCTGGTCCTGTACGAGGGGCTGCTGGAGGTGCCGGCTACGTGAACACCTTCCACAACATCAGCCTGGAGGTGAGCGCGGGGGGACACCGGGGGGCTGGGGGGAAAGGGAAGTAACAGCACCCAGGGGGGACACCGGGGTGGAGGGAAGTAACAGAGCACCCAGGGGGGACACTGGGGGGCTCGGGGGGGAAGGGAAGTAACAGAGCACCTGGGGGGGGACACCGGGGGGCTGGGGGGGTGGAAGGGAAGTAACAGAGCACCCGGGGGGACACACCAGTGCAGGAAGGTATTGGGGGGTACACCAGAGGGCGGGGGGGACCAGGCTGGGAGGGCACTGGGGGGGTGCCAGGACACGGGGCACCCCGGGGGCAGCAGTTTAATGGGGTGCCAGCTGAGAGCCCAATGGAAGACGGGAGGGAGGTATTAACGTAACACGGGAGCTCCAAGACAAAGTGGTCTGGGGCGGGGGCTGGGGGAGGGTTTGTGGAGGCAGGGGGGAAGGTTACTGCATAGCAACCATGGGGGGCAGGGCTGTGTGCCAGGAAAGGAGGGTATGGGGAAGGGGGTGTGGGGGAGGGGGGAAGGAGGGTATAGGGCGGGGAGGCAGGCTGTGGGAAGGGGGGAAGGAGGGTATAGGGGAGAGGGAGCAGGGTGTGGGGGACAGGGAAGGGTGGAGGGGGGCAAAGGAGGGTATGGGGAGGGGGGTGAGGGGAGGGGGGAAGGAGGGTGTACAGAAGAGGGAGCAGGGTGTGTGGGGGGGAAAGGGGGCAGGGCTGCGCTGCCATTAATCCTGCCCCCCCCCCCCCCCGCAGAGCCCGCCGGAGGAGCGGGAGTTCGCCATGGGCGTGGGCTGTGTGGCCGACACGCTGGGCATCTCGCTGGCTGGAGCCGCCGCGTTCCCGGCCCCACGACTACTTCTGCCGCCTGCCCTGAGCCGGCCCCGCGCGTCCTGGGCATCGGGGGCCCCGCCCCGCTGGGCTCGCGTGTTTCCCCCAGCCGGCCCGGTGCTGTCTCTGCCTCGGGGGCTGGGAGGGGCCGAGGGTGCAGGGGCTGGTATGGAGCTGGGGGGGGGGGCGGCCCCAATAGGAGCCCCCCCAATAGGGGGGCATTGGAGTCCAGGGCGTAGGGGGTATATGGGAGGGAGCAACGATAGGAAGGGCGGAGTGGGGCTGGTGAATGGGGGGGGCTGAGAGTGTGGGTATGTGGGGGGCTGGGGTGTATGGGGCTGGTATGTGGGGAGGTGGGGTGTATAAAACTGGAGTGTGGGTATGTGGGGGATCTGGGGGGCTGGGGTGTGAGTATGTGGGGGGTTGGAGTGTGGGTATGTGGGGGGGCTGGGAGTGTGGGGGGCTGGGGTCTATGGGGTTCATTGGTGTATGTGGGGGGAGCTGCCCCCCATCAATAAAGGGCCCGTTCCCGTGGCGAGCGGGCTCCCGGGCGTTACCACTGCGTCTGTGTCCCTGGGGTCCCCCAGTGAGGGGGTTGTGGGGCTGGGGGGCAGAGTCATCCCACACTGGGGCCCCCCTGCCTCCTTGCTGGCCTGCCTGTTGCTGCAGCCCCTGGTCACTGCCATCGCTGGGGTGGAGGTGGGGGGGTGACCCCCCAGGCCATATTTCCCCATCATGCCCCGGGGGGCACGCGGAGGGGCTGGGCAGGGCCGGGAAGGGGGTTTGGGACTGAGACCTCCGCAGGGGCCTGTCTACACCAGAGCTAAACCCGGAGCAGGGCCGAGGGGTTCACGGGCAGGAGCTGCCCCGATTCGCTCTGGGGGACAATGAGCCCTGAATGTGGGGGGTCAGGGGGGGTCCGTCCATGCATCTGTCCCTGCCCTGCACCCCTGCCTGGCTCTCCCCCCCCCAGGCCGTGGGGTCGGGAGGGGGAGTGATGCCAGATACCGGCATTGGGGGGAGGGGATTAACCCCCCCCCGGGGAAAAGCCACCGCCCAGCCCATCACTTCCCATCCTGCCCCCTCCCCCTCCCTTTCCAATCCACCCCCCTCTCCCCACGGCCTTCCCATCCTGCCCTGCTCCCCGGGACTCCATTTCCCATCATTCGGTAATAGGGTTATGAGGCCCATGCGTGCCTCAGTTTCCCCCAAGCCGTGCCTTGTGGCACAGCTCAGGCCCCCGGGGAAGGCTGCTGGGGGCCAGTGGAGGCCAGCGGGGGGTGTCGCCGACTGCCAGCGAAGGGGGCGAGACTCAAGGGGGGAGCAGCGGCGCTAGGGGGGGCTCTGGCTGGGGGCGTCTGTCCCCGAGGGGGGGCTGCCAGCCCGGCAATGGGCAGGGCCAGGCGGAGCAGGAGCCTGGAGCCCAGGGCGTGGGGCCGGCCCTGGGGTAGAGCGAGAGCCCTGGGGGTCAGGTCCACGGACAGACACTGCGCCGGGGGGGCCTGGCACTGGTCCTGGGGGGTCTGGGACACCCCCTGGGACTCCATTTCCCAGCACGCCCCGCTCCCCTCCCCCGCCCCCGGGACTCCATTTCCCAGCATGCCCCGCTCCCCTCCCCCGCCCCCGGGACTCCATTTCCCAGCACGCCCTGGGGGGCGGTCCCAGTAGAACCACGTCTCCCGGCATCCCCCGCGGTACAGAGCCGGTTGCTGGCGCGCACGCGCAGTTCCCGCTTCCTGTCTTCGCTAGCGCAGGCCCGACCCGAGTAGCAGCAACGTGCGCGGTGAGTGTGTGGGGGGGGTCGGTCCGGGGGGGCGCGGGGAGCTCGTGGGGGAGTTGGGGGTGTCTGCGGGGGGGAGGGAGCAGCGGGGGGGTTGTGGTGGGGCGCAGGGGGGCAGTGGGGGGGGCGCGGGAGGCAGGGGGAGGGGCGCGGGGGGGTGAGGTGGGGCGCGGGAGGCAGGGGGAGGGGCGCGGGGGGGTGAGGTGGGGCGCAGGGGGGTAGTGCGGGGGGGGCGCGGGGAGCTGGGGGGGTGAGGTGGGGCGCAGGGGGGTAGTGCGGGGGCGCGGGGAGCAGGGGGGTGTGGGGGGGCGCAGGGAGGTAGTGGGGGGGCGCGGGGAGCAGGGGGGTGTGGGGGGCGCAGGGGGGTAGTGCGGGGGCGCGGGGAGCAGGGGGGTGTGGGGGGGCGCAGGGAGGTAGTGGGGGGGCGCGGGGAGCAGGGGGGTGTGGGGGGCGCAGGGGGGTAGTGCGGGGGCGCGGGGAGCAGGGGGGTGTGGGGGCGAGCAGGGAGGTAGTGGGGGGGGCGCGGGGAGCTGGGGGGGTGAGGTGGGGCGCGGGAGGCAGGGGGAGGGGCGCGGGGGGGTGAGGTGGGGCGCAGGGGGGTAGTGCGGGGGGGGCGCGGGGAGCTGGGGGGGTGAGGTGGGGCGCAGGGGGGTAGTGCGGGGGGGGCGCGGGGAGCTGGGGAGGTGTGGGGGGGCGCAGGGGGGTAGTGCGGGGGCGCGGGGAGCAGGGGGGTGTGGGGGGGCGCAGGGAGGTAGTGGGGGGGCGCGGGGAGCAGGGGGGTGTGGGGGGCGCAGGGGGGTAGTGCGGGGGCGCGGGGAGCAGGGGGGTGTGGGGGCGAGCAGGGAGGTAGTGGGGGGGGCGCGGGGAGCTGGGGAGGTGTGGGGGGGCGCAGGGGGGCAGTGGGGGGGGGCGCGGGGAGCTGGGGAGGTGTGGGGGGGCGCAGGGGGCAGTGTGAGGGAGGGGCGCGGGGGGGCAGTGTTCTCCCCGGCCCGTGACCCCCCCGCCCCCCCGCAGACCAGCCGGCGCCATGTCCCGGTTCTTCACCACGGGCTCGGACAGCGAGTCGGAGTCGTCGCTCTCCGGGGACGAGCTGGTGCCCAAACCCGTCGGGGGCAACTACAGCAAGTGAGCGGGGGGGGGGGGCGCTGGGGTACCGCGGGGGGGTACCGCGGGGGGGAGGGGCTGGGGGGTACCCGGGGGGCGTCTCTGGCGGGGGGCAGGCCCCCGCGGGGGCGGGGCTGGGGGCGCTGGGGTACCCGGGGGGCAGGGGCTGGGGGGGTACCCGGGGGTGTCTCTGGCGGGGGGCTGGGGGGGAACAGGCTCCGGGGGGGGCGCTGGGGTACCCAGGGGGGAGGGCGGGGGGGGTACCGCGGGGGGGAGGGAGTGGCTGGGGACGCTTGGGGTACCCGGGGGGTGTCTGGTGGGGGGTTGGGGGGGGGACAGGCGCCGGGGTGCTCAGGGTTCCCTGTGTGGGGGAGGGGTTGGGGGAGCTCGGGGTACCCGGGGGTGTCTCTGGGGCGAGGGTCAGTGGGGTGTCCGTGGGGAAGGGGTCCCATGGATTGAGGCCTGGCCGGCGGCCCCCCCGTGTAACCCCCTTGCGCCCCCCCAGGCCCATCGTGCTGAGTGAGGATGAGGAGGACACCAAGCGGGTGGTGCGCAGCGCCAAGGACAAGCGGTGAGTGGGGGGAGCCGGGCCCAGCTGGGGGGTGCTGGGGGTGCAGCTGCCCCATTGGGGGCCGGGTGGGGCTAGGTAGATGAGGGGACTTGCCGTCCTGCAGTGACCCCTGTTGGTGGGGCAGCTGTGGGGGGCTGGGAGGGGGCCTGACCTTGTGCTGAGCCCCACTGGCTGGGTGGGGATGGGGGTGGGGGCTGGACCCCGTGCTGACCGTGGAGGTGGGGATGGGGTCGCAGTGGGGGCCAGACCCCGCGCTGACCCAGGGGATGGGGATGGAGCCGGGGCGGGGGGCTGGACCCCTTGCTGACCCGCTGCGGGCGCAGGTTTGAGGAGCTCACCAACCTGATCAAGACGATCCGCAACGCCATGAAGATCCGGGACGTGACCAAGTGCCTGGAGGAGTTTGAGCTGCTGGGCAAGGCCTACGGCAAGGCCAAGAGCATCGTGGACAAGGAGGGCGTCCCCCGCTTCTACGTGCGCATCCTGGCCGACCTGGAGCAGTATCTCAACGAGGTGGGTGTGGGGGGGGGGCCGCCGCCCGGGGGCTTGTCCTGGTCTGCTCACCATGGGCTGGGGGGTGACCTCAACGAGGTGGGGCGCCCGCCCACTTCCTGGGGCCTGGGGGGTCCCAGCCTGGCAGCATGGGGGCTGAGCTCCCAGAGTGGGGTGTGGGGGGGGTCCCATGGTACTTAGGAGAGACGGGGGCCCCTGGCAGAGCACACCAGGCTGTTTCCCAGCATGCTCAGTGGCAGGACTGGAGCCGGAGGCTGTGGCAGAGTGGGGGCGGTGGTAGGAGCTATGGGGCAAGGCTGGGAGCCGGGGGGGCTGCAGGCCCCCAGGGGTGTTGGGCCAGGTTCCCCCCGCTGAGCTCCGTCTCCCCCTAGCTGTGGGAGGACAAGGAGGGCAAGAAGAAGATGAACAAGAACAACGCCAAGGCCCTGAGCACCCTGCGGCAGAAGATCCGCAAGTACAACCGGGACTACGAGAGCCAGATCAGCAGCTACAGACAGGTGCCGGGGGGGGGCGGGGGCTGGGGGGAGGGGCCGGGGGGGCTGGAGGGAGGGGCCGGGGCTGCCCCACAGGGTCTCACCCCGCTTGTCCCCCCAGAACCCCGAGCAGTCGGCGGACGAGGACGAGGAGAGGAAGAGTGATGACTCGGAAGGTGAGGCTGGCGCCATGGGGGCGGGGGGCGGGGTTGGCTGTGCTCCAGCACTGATCTTCCCCCCACCCCGTCCCCTTCCTCCCCCCCAGGCTCCTCTTCCTCGGAGGACGACGATGATGGCGAGGGCATGAGCGCGGCCGCCTTCCTGAAGAAGAAGGAGCCCTCGGGCGAGTCACGCAGCAAGTTCCTCAAGAAGATGGAGGTGAGGGCGCTCCCTGGCGTGCGTGGGGGGGTTGGCATTGCCCATGTGTGGCAGTTCCCAGCATGCCCTGGAGGGGGGCGGTAGTGGGGGGCCGCTGGGTTAAGGTTCATTCAGGCCGCGTGTGTTACTCTGGGCGGAATTTGGCGCCTAAAAATTAAAAATTCTGCGCACAATATTTTAAAATTCTGCCTATTTTATTTGTCAAAATAACACAATCTAATCTCGTCCGTTTCAATTATTTTGTTAATTTACTTCACGTCACCTGTCAGCAAGTACGTCGGTAACGATACGATGGGAACGATTCAGGAAATCTCTTTGACGAATAGATTCCTTACTAGGCATATTAACCCCGTAATAATTCATGTAAACTACCATACGGAACTGGATTTCCCGCCCCCCTCAGAAGCAGGGCAAAGGCTGGGGGGAGGGAAGCAGCCTGGGTGTGAACTTGGAGGGTTGTTGGGTGTGGGTGGGAAAAGTCTGGAACAGGGTTTTTTTTGGGGGGGGGGGGGATGGGGAGGGATTGTTAGGGAGCTTCCCCCATGCAGACCCTGGCTGACCCCTAGCCTCTCCCATTCAGTCAGGCACATCTGCCCCTGTCCCCGCCACCCCCATGTGTCCTTGCACCCCCTGTCCACATGTTTCCCTCCACCCCCACTCAGACACCCACTCCCCCATCCCCATGTGGTTCTGCACCCCCCTTCCCCTGTCACTTGTGTGTCCCTGTACTTCCTCCCCCATGTGTCTGTGTGCCCCCACCCAGCCACCACCCTGCCCCTATGTGTCCCTGTACTCCCTCCCCCATCACCATGTGTCTGTGCACCTCCCTCCCCCCAGTGGCCCTGCGCCTCCACTCCCATTCAGCCCCTGCCCCAGTCTGCCCTCCCCCACTAGCCCCTATGAGCCCCTGTCTGACCCCCCAGCACCCCACGCTGTCTGACCCCCCCATAGCCCCTGTTTCCTGGCAGCTCTTTCTCTTCCCTCGCTGGCTGGGAGCTGCTGCTGCGTTCCATCGCCACAGCACCCTCTGGTGGGGAAAAGGTGGAACTGCAGCAACATTTTGACAGAAGCTTTTTTTCTGCCCAAAAAATTAAAAATATGCGCAGTTCATTAATTATGTACCCGCGCAGTAGCGCAGAATTCCCCCAGGAGTTGTGTGTGCTACAAAACAGTGTTGGTCTAACGTATGTCGGTCTGCGGCCGCTGGAGAGCTCCCATTGCTTGCCCGTGCGCTCTGCGCTCCGCGTCTCAGCTGCGCGCCAGGCCGGGGGGGGGGGGGGGGGGGGGGGGCGTTTCCCAGCATGCTCCGCCGCGGGCGCCAGGCTGGGGGGGGGGGGCGTTTCCCAGCATGCTCCGCGGCAGCATGCTCTGTCTCCCCCAGGAGGAAGAGGAGGAGGAGGACTCTGACTCCGACGACGAGGACTGGGGCTCGTCCGACTCCGACACCGACTCCGAGTCTGACGAGGACGACGGCAAATACACCTCACTGGCCTCCAAATTCCTCAAGAAGTGAGGGGCGGGGCCTAGCGAATCTCAGCCTGGACTCTTCCCCCACTTCCTTGGTGGCTGTAGGGCCCTGTGGGGGAGCTGTCCCGGATGCCTGGGTCCCATTCCCTGTCATGGACCCTGGGGGAGCCGTCCAGGACGCCTGGGTCCCCTTCCCGGGGGCTGGGGGTGTAGGGGAGCTGTCCCGGACGCCTGGGTCCCCTTCCTGGGGGCTGGGGGTGTAGGGGAGCTGTCCCAGATGCCTGGGTCCCATGTCCAGTGCCGGTGGCCCCAGCCCCTGAGGGCGGCTGCCGGGGGCATCGGCGCTGGCGGTTGGGGTCCCATCCCCCACTCCCTGCCCCCAGGGACGAGGACAAGAAGTCGACGGAGAAGAAGCGGGATGAGAAGGCCAAGAAGAAGCACGACCGCAAGGCCAAGAAGTACGAGGACGAGGAGGACGAGGGCGGCGAGTGGGAGAAGGTCAAAGGGGGGGCGCCCCTGGTGAAGGTGAGACCCGGGCGGGGGAACCCTGGGGGCCTGGGCCGGGGAAGATCCCCCGTGGGGCCGGGGGGCCGGGCCGGGGAAGATCCCCCGGGGGGCCGGGGGGCCGGGCCGGGGAAGATCCCCCGTGGGGCCGGGGGGCCGGGCCGGGGAAGATCCCCCGTGGGGCAGGGGGGCCGAAGCCCAGGCCTGACCCACTCTCTGCCCCCACCAGGAGAAGCCCAAGATGTTCGCCAAGGGCACCGAGATCAACCACGCTGTGGTGGTGAAGAAGCTGAACGAGATCCTGCAGGCCCGCGGGAAGAAGGGCACGGACCGGTGAGCGGGGCTTCTCCCAGCATGCCCTGGGGCGGGGCGGCAGGTCCCCCCTCCTGTGCCTAGGGGGGTGGGGCAGCAGGAGCTGGGCAGGGCCCTTCTCCCAGCATGCCCCGGGGCGGCTGACGGGGGCGGGCTCCGGGGAGGCGGCTGGTTCCCAGCATGCCCCGGGGCGGCTGACCGGGGCGGGCTGCGGGGAGGCGGCTGGTTCCCAGCATGCCCCGGGGCGGCTGACGGGTCTCCCCGCCGTGCAGGGCGGCCCAGATCGAGCTGCTGCAGCTGCTGGTGACCATCGCGGCCGAGAACAACCTGGGCATCGCCATGGACCTCAAGATCAAGTTCAACATCGTCGCCTCCCTCTATGACTACAACCCCAACCTGGCCACCTACATGAAGGTGAGGGGGGTGGGGGCTGGGGGCGGGGGCGGGACCTCAACCCGGCCACCTACATGAAGGTGAGGGGGCGGGGCCCCAACCTGGCCACCTCCGGGAAGGTGGGGGGCGGGGCCTCTGGCCCCCTGCTGCCCACCCCCTGACCCCGTTGTGCCGCAGCCGGAGATGTGGAAGAAGTGCCTGGAGAGCATCGACGAGTTGCTGGACATGCTCTTCGCCAACCCCAACATCTTCATCGGGGAGAACATCCTGGAGGAGTCGGAGAACCTGTCCAACTTCGAGCAGGTACCGGGGCCACGCTCAGCGCCCGGGCGGTGGGAGAGGGGCTGGGGTCGCACTCGGGGGGCGGTTCACCCCGTACCGTTGGGGTGGCTAATGCTGGGGACGGAGCCAGCGGAACTACCCGCCACTGGGTGCGGCCAGAGAAGACGGGTGGGAGTGAGTCCCGGGGGGTGGGTACGAAATGGGGGGCTGAGTACTGGCATGAGCAGCTTTTGGGGGACTTGGGGGCGGGGGCCTGGATCCAGGGGGTGACTCCCCTCCCCTCCCCCCAGCCCCTGCGGGTGCGTGGCTGCATCCTGACGCTGGTGGAGCGCATGGACGAGGAGTTCACCAAGATCATGCAGAACACGGACCCGCACTCCCAGGGTGAGTGGGGGGGGCGGGGGGCTCAGGCCTAAGGAAGTAACCCCTGGGGGGAGAAACGTGGGGAAACTCCTGCCCCCCAGCATGTGTGGACCACCTGAAGGACGAGGGGCGGGTGTGTGGGATATCGGGGGGCTGGGGACGGGGTGTGACCCCGTCCCCTCAGAGTACGTGGAGCACCCAAAGGACGAGGGGCGCGTGTGTGGGATATTGGGGGGCTGGGGACGGGGTGTGACTCCCCCCTGTCCCCCCAGAGTACATGGATCACCCGAAGGACGAGGGGGGGGTGGGATTTGGGGGGGCCGAGGACGGGGTGTGACCCCCTGCCCCCCCAGAGTACGTGGATCACCTGAAGGACGAGGGGCGGGTGTGCGGGATTTGGGGGGGCCGGGGGGCCGAGGATGGGGTGTGACCCCCTGCCCCCCCAGAGTACATGGATCACCCGAAGGACGAGGGGCGGGTGTGCGGGATTTGGGGGGGCCGAGGACGGGGTGTGACCCCCTGCCCCCCCAGAGTACGTGGATCACCTGAAGGACGAGGGGCGGGTGTGCGGGATTTGGGGGGGCCGGGGGGCCGAGGATGGGGTGTGACCCCCTGCCCCCCCAGAGTACATGGAGCACCCGAAGGACGAGGGGCGGGTGTGCGGGATTTGGGGGGGCCAGGGGGCTGGGTGCCAGGGGGCCGAGGACGGGGTGTGACCCCCTGCCCCCCCAGAGTACGTGGATCACCTGAAGGACGAGGGGCGGGTGTGCGGGATCATCGGGCGGGTGCAGAGTTACCTGCAGGAGAAGGGCACGACGGAGGAGATCTGCCGCGGGTACCTGCGCCGGGTGCTGCACACCTACTACAAGTTCGACTACAAGGCGCATCAGCGGGAGCAGGGCCCCGCCGGCGACTCCAAGGTACTGACCCCCCCCCCAGCCCCC
The DNA here is from genome assembly GCF_028017835.1 of Emys orbicularis. Classification (NCBI taxonomy): domain Eukaryota; kingdom Metazoa; phylum Chordata; order Testudines; family Emydidae; genus Emys; species Emys orbicularis. The sequence goes on along the minus strand of NC_088706.1, from coordinate 18,442,636 downwards.
CTGTCTGCAGCCCCCAGCCCCCCCCCCAGCAGGGCCCCCACGGAGACTCCAAGGTACCAACCCCCCCTCCGTCCCCCTGACACTGATCTTCTCTTTTCTCCTGTGGGGCCCTGCCAGGCCCCCGCAGTGGGGCGGGGCTCTGGGGGCCATTGTGGGGCACGGGGAGGCTCTGGGGCCCTGGCTCACCTCTGTCTGCCCGCTGTTGGAGGACAATGCTTGGGAGGGCCTCCAGGCCGGCCGGTCTCACTCCATTGCCCCGCAGTTGGAGTGGGGCGCTCGGGGCCGGCCCTCGGTGGTCAGAGCAGGGTGCTCTGCGGGCGCTCTGGGCCGGGGTGCAGTGGTCGGAGTGGGGTGGGGCGCTCTGGGGCCCCTGGTGGTTGGAGGGGGGCGCTCCGTCTCGCCCCGCGGCCCCACAGTTGGAGAGGGGTGCTCGGGGCCGGCCCTGGCGGTCTGGGGATGGGGCAGTTGGGGGGGCTCTGGGGGAGCTCTGGGGGCAGTCGGGGGGGCCCCGCAGTTGGAGCAGGACCAGGCGAAGAACGAGGGGGAGGGGGCAGTTGGGGGGGCTCTGGGGGGCCCCGTCTCACCCCGGTTCCCCCCCCAGTCGGAGCAGGACCAGGCGGAGAACGAGGGGGAGGGGAGCGGGTGCTGGGGGGGCTCTGGGGGCCGGGGGGTCGGGGGGGCGCTCCGGGGTTGGAGGGGCTCTGGGGGGGCCCGTCTCACCCCAGCTCCCCCCCCAGTCGGAGCAGGACCAGGCGGAGAACGAGGGGGAGGACAGCGCGGTGCTCATGGACCGGCTCTGCAAGTACATCTACGCCAAGGACCGCACGGACCGGATCCGCACCTGCGCCATCCTGTGCCACATCTACCACCACGCCCTGCACAGCCGCTGGTTCCAGGCCCGCGACCTCATGCTCATGTCCCACCTGCAGGACAACATCCAGCACGCCGACCCCCCGGTGCAGGTGAGGGGCGGCGCGGGGGGGCAGGCCGTGGGGCAGCGCGGGCCGGCTCTCACCCCTCTCCCCGCAGATCCTGTACAACCGCACCATGGTGCAGGGGCTGGAGGGGGTGGTGGGGGGCAGGCCGAGGGGCGGCGGGGGGGGGCAGGGCGGTGGGGGGCAGGCCGTGGGGCGGCGCTGGGCCGGCTCTCACCCCTCTCCCCGCAGATCCTGTACAACCGCACCATGGTGCAGCTGGGGATCTGCGCCTTCCGGCAGGGGATGACGAAGGACGCGCACAACGCGCTGCTGGACATCCAGTCGTCGGGCCGCGCCAAGGAGCTGCTGGGGCAGGGGCTGCTGATGCGCAGCCTGCAGGAGCGCAACCAGGAGCAGGAGAAGATCGAGAAGCGGCGCCAGGTCCCCTTCCACATGCACATCAACCTGGAGCTGCTGGAGTGCGTCTACCTGGTGTCGGCCATGCTGCTCGAGATCCCCTACATGGCCGCCCACGAGTTCGACGCCCGGCGCCGCATGATCAGCAAACAGTTCCACCACCAGCTGCGCGTGGGCGAGCGCCAGCCCCTGCTGGGTGAGTGCCCCGGGCCCCCCGCGGCCCCCGCACTGCCCCGTGCCCCCCGCGGCCCTGCCCCGTGCGTCCGCACTGCCCCATGTCCCCCATAGCTGTGCCCCCATGCTGCCCCATTTCCCCCACAGGCACCCGCATCCCCCTAGGCACCCATACGCTGCCCCATGCCCCCCAAGCACACCCACATCCCCCACAGGCACCCATGTGCTGCCCCCTGTGGGTGAATACTGCCTGCCCCCCGGCACCCACCGTGGGCACCCCCGGGCCACCCCCACACGGGCACCCACGCGCTGCCCCTGGCCGGCCCCATGACCGCGGCGCTGGCCCCTGCTGGGTGAGTGCCCCCTGGCCAGCCAGACACCTGTGCACTGTCCCAGACCCCACAATCGCAGTCACCCCAGCCGGGGTCGTATGCCCGACCGCGGGGCCCCCAGAGCCAGCCACGCACGCTCCCCCCATAGGATTATAGCACCAGGTGAGCAATCCCCCCCCTCCCCCGGGGCTGGATGGGAGCCAGGGGAACCGCCCCATAGCGCCTGCTCTCCCGCTGCCCCCAGGCCCCCCCGAGTCGATGCGGGAGCACGTGGTGGCGGCGTCCAAGGCCATGAAGATGGGCGACTGGCGAACCTGCCACCGCTTCATCATCAACGAGAAGATGAACGGGAAGGTCTGGGACCTGTTCCCCGAGGCTGACAAAGTGCGAACCATGCTGGTCCGGTGAGTGGGGGTTTGGGGGGTTATAGGTGGGGCAGGGGGCTCTGGGGGGGCACGGGGTGGGAGCAGGGGGGCTGGTTGGGGCCATGTGGGGAGAGTGGGTGCTGTGGGGTGGAATGGGTTGGGGAGCAGGGGTGGGGGTTTGGGGGCTGTGGGGGGAGCAGGGGGCTGGTTGGCGCCATGCGGGGAGCGGGTGCTGTGGGGTGGAATGGGTTGGGGAGCAGGGGTGGGGGTTTTGGGGGGCTCTGGGGTGGGGCCATGCGGGGAGAGCGGGTGCTGTGGGGCGGAATGGGCTGGGGAGCAGGGGTGGGGGGTTGGGGGCTATAGGAGGGGCGGGGGCTCTGGGGGGGCACGGGGCGGGAGCAGGGGGGTGGAACGGGCTCGGGAGCAGGGGTGGGGGTTTGGGGGCTATAGGTGGGGTGGGGGCTGGCTGAGGTGTAGGAGGGGGCCGTGGGGGGAGCAGGGCTGGTTGGGGCCATGTGGGGAGAGCGGGAGCTATGGGGTGGAACGGGCTGGGGAGTGGGGGGAGGGGGAAGGGTCCCATACCCAGCCATGGGATTTCCTGCTGTGGGGGTGCCCTGAGCTCAGCGAGGGGCGGAGCCTGCGGTGACCACGCCCCCTTTGCTGCCCCTGCAGGAAAATCCAGGAGGAGTCGCTGCGCACCTACCTCTTCACCTACAGCAGCGTCTATGACTCCATCAGGTAGGGGCGGGGCCTGGGTGCTGGGGGCGGGGCCTGGGCACTGTGGGCAGGGCCTGTCCCTAAGCCCCCCCCTCTTTGCCCCCCCAGCATGGAGATCCTGTCGGACATGTTCCAGCTGGACCTGCCCACCGTGCACAGCATCATCAGCAAGATGATTATCAATGAGGAGCTCATGGTGAGGGGGGGCTGGGGTCCGGCCACGGGGGGCGCAGGGCCTGGGCTGGGGGGCGGATGCAGGGCACTTGGGGGGCTGGTGGGAGGGACGCTGGGGGCTGGCTCGCCTGGGGGGGACCGTCAGGGTACAGGCAGGCCTGGGGGGGGGGGGATGCAGGGCACTTGGGGGGCTGGGGGGGCTGGCTCGCCAGGGGTGTGTGTCAGGGTACTCTGGGGGGGGGAGGGCACAGGCAGGGCTGGGGGGGATGCAGGGCAGTTGGGGGGGCCGGGGGCCGGCTGGGGGGGCGCCAGGCCCTGCACTGACCCCCGGCCCCGCAGGGGTTGCTGGACCAGCCCACAGAGACGGTGGTGATGCACCACAGGGCCCGGGCTGGCTGGGGGGGAATGCAGGGCACTTGGGGGGCTGGGGGGGCCGGCTGGGGGAGGCGCCAGGCCCCACGCTGACCCCCGGCCCCACAGGCCTCGCTGGACCAGCCCACACAGACGGTGGTGATGCACCGCACGGAGCCAACCGCCCTGCAGAACATGGCCCTGCAGCTGGCCGAGAAACTGGGCAACCTGGTGGAGAACAACGAGCGCGTCTTCGACCACAAGCAGGGCACCTACGGCGGGTACTTCCGGGGTGAGTGCCCCACGGCCTGCCCCATGGCCTGCCCCACCCCCCCCTCCCTGACACACCCACCCCCCTGGGGCACCTATGGCGGGTACTTCCGGGGTGAGTCTGCCCCACGGCCTGCCCCACACCTATCCCCCCTCCCTGACACCCCCAGGGCGGGTACTTCCGAGGTGTCTTCCCCACGGTCTGCCCCACAGCAATCTACCCTATGCACCACCTGCCCGCAGGCACCCATCCCCTGGGGTGAGTGCCAGCTCCCCATAGCCTGCCCTCTGCCCTGAACCCCTACCCCACGCTGGGTACCTGGGGGGTGAGCCCCTCCCCGTCGCTGTTTCTAACCCTCCTCCTCCCCCAGACCAGAAAGACGGCTACCGCAAGAACGAGGGCGGCTACATGCGCCGGGGCGGCTACCGCCAGCAGGAGCGACAGGCCAACTACTGAGCGCCCGGATGCCTGGGTCCTCGCCGGGGGGTGGGGGTGAGGGGGGGCGGCTCGCGCTGTATTGGAGTCGGAATAAACAGCGTGAGCGGGAGAGACGCGGCCTGGAGTTCCTGAGGGGCCGGGTGGGGCTGGACCCAGAGGGTGGGAAGCCGCCACCTGAGGGCCCCCTTCTCTGCCAGCAGCCCCACAGGATTGGCCCAGCCGGGCGCCGCCCCCATTCACTCTCCCACGCTGCGGGGGGGGTCCCGGGGCAGAGCAGGGGGGCTGGCCCGGGGGGTTAATGAGTGACTGCCCTGGGGGTTGCAGGGCTGGATTTCCCTCTCCGCTGGCCCTGCCCCACGGCGGGCGACCTTCGCTCCCGGCCCGGCCAGACAGCGGGCGCAATGCTGGGGTGCGGGGGGCGCTGGCTGCAGCGGGCGGGGGGGGCGGCTTCAGCCCCCCATGGGGCCCAGCTCAGCTTTGACGGCGCCGTTCTGCGGCTCAAGAGCGGCTGGGAGCTGGTGCGGGGGCTGCTGGTGCTCAGGCTGTGCGGCCTGCCGGGGCTGGTGCGCCGGGCCCCCACGGTGAGACCCTGCCCCACGCGGGGCCCCCTGCCCCACGCTTCCTTGGGACGGGCCCCCCCAGCCAGACCCTGCCCCACGCGGGGCCCCCTGCCCCACGCTTCCTTGGGACGGGCCCCCCCAGCCAGACCCTGCCCCACGCGGGGCCCCCTGCCCCACGCTTCCTTGGGACGGGCCCCCCCAGCCAGACCCTGCCCCACGCGGGGCCCCCTGCCCCACGCTTCCTTGGGACGGGCCCCCCCAGCCAGACCCTGCCCCACGCGGGGCCCCCTGCCCCACGCTTCCTTGGGACGGGCCCCCCCCAGCCAGACCCTGCCCCACGCGGGGCCCCCTGTCCCACACTTCCCTGGGACGGGCCCCCCCAGCCAGACCCTGCCCCCCGGCTGGGTCCCCGGCTTCCCTGGGCCTGGCCCCATGCTGAGACTGCACCCCCATGAGACCCCCTGCTGCTCTGCAAGACTGCCCCACACCATGTCCTGTGTCCCACTGTGAGATTGCCCCACACCACAACCTTGTGTGCCCCCTACGGCTCCTGCAGCAGGCCCCCCAGTGAGGGGCGTGTGCCGGGGGGCTGTCGATGGGGGGTCACTGATGCCCGTCTCCTCCCCAGCTGCTCTCCGTGTCCCAGCGGCTGCTGGGGCACCGGCTCTGGGGGTCCCTGCTGCGCGCCTCCTTCTACGGGCAGTTCGTGGCGGGGCAGACGCCCCCCGAGGTGGGGGTCACAGTGCAGCGCCTCCGTGCCCTGGGGCTGCGCCCCCTCCTGGCCGTGCCCATCGAGGAGGACGTGGGGCAGGACAAGGAAGGGTAGGGCGGGGCCATGGGATTATGGGGGGGAGCATTATGGGAATCCAAGGGGGTTTGGTTATGGGGAGTCCCAGAGGATGGGGTCTTGGAGGGGGGCAGTGGGGATGGTCCCGGAGGGCGGGTTCCACGTTCGAGGGGGCCCAACTCTCTCCCCCCCCCCCCAGGGAGGGCTGGGCCGAGGGGAACCGGGGGGCTGTGGGGGGGGGTCCGGGTGGGGGCCCAGCTCTCTCTCCCCGCAGGGAGGGCTGGTACGAGGGGAACCGGGGGGCTGTGGGGTGGGGGTCCGGACGGGGGCCCAGCTCTCTCTCCCCGCAGGGAGGGCTGGTACGAGGAGAACCGGGGGGCTGTGGGGTTGGGGTCCGGGCGGGGGCCCAGCTCTCTCCCCCCGCAGGGAGGGCTGGTACGAGGGGAATCGGGGGGCTGTGGGGTGGGGGTCCGGGCGGGGGCCCAGCTCTCTCCCCCCGCAGGGAGGGCTGGTACGAGGGGAATCGGGGGGCTGTGGGGTGGGGGTCCGGGCGGGGGCCCAGCTCTCTCTCCCCGCAGGGAGGGCTGGTACGAGGGGAATCGGGGGGCTGTGGGGTGGGGGTCCGGGCGGGGGCCCAGCTCTCTCTCCCCGCAGGGAGGGCTGGTACGAGGGGAATCGGGGGGCTGTGGGGTGGGGGTCCGGGCGGGGGCCCAGCTCTCTCCCCCCGCAGGGAGGGCTGGTACGAGGGGAACCGGGGGGCTGTGGGGTGGGGGTCCGGGCGGGGGCCCAGCTCTCTCCCCCCGCAGGGAGGGCTGGTACGAGGGGAACCGGGGGGCTGTGGGGTGGGGGTCCGGGCGGGGGCCCAGCTCTCTCTCCCCGCAGGGAGGGCTGGTACGAGGGGAACCGGGGGGCTGTGGGGTGGGGGTCCGGGCGGGGGCCCAGCTCTCTCTCCCCGCAGGGAGGGCTGGTACGAGGGGAACCGGGGGGCTGTGGGGTGGGGGTCCGGGCGGGGGCCCAGCTCTCTCTCCCCGCAGGGAGGGCTGGTACGAGGGGAACCGGGGGGCTGTGGGGTGGGGGTCCGGGCGGGGGCCCAGCTCTCTCCCCCCGCAGGGAGGGCTGGTACGACGGGAACCGGGGGGCTGTGGGGTGGGGGTCCGGGCGGGGGCCCAGCTCTCTCTCCCCGCAGGGAGGGCTGGTACGACGGGAACCGGGGGGCTGTGGGGTGGGGGTCCGGGCGGGGGCCCAGCTCTCTCTCCCCGCAGGGAGGGCTGGTACGAGGGGAACCGGGGGGCTGTGGGGTGGGGGTCCGGGCGGGGGCCAGCTCTCTCCCCCCGCAGGGAGGGCTGGTACGACGGGAACCGGGGGGCTGTGGGGTGGGGGTCCGGGCGGGGGCCCAGCTCTCTCTCCCCGCAGGGAGGGCTGGTACGACGGGAACCGGGGGGCTGTGGGGTGGGGGTCCGGGCGGGGGCCCAGCTCTCTCTCCCCGCAGGGAGGGCTGGTACGAGGGGAACCGGGGGGCCGTGCTAGGCTGCGTGGGGCTCTCGGCCCAGGGGGGACCCCAGCCCATGATGCAGCTGAAGGTGACGGCCCTGATGAGCGCCCGGCTCTGTGTGAGTACCGGGGGGGGGGGGGGAGCTGCCGACGCCCCCTTTTGGGAGAGAAAGATGTAGGGTGCCTGGGACTCTGCTCCATGCCTATGGGGACTTGAGGGGCTGGGTCCCGGATGCCTGGGTCCCCTCATTGCTGCCCATGCCAATCTGTTTGCAGGCTGGTGGGCGGGAGCCAGCTGAGGCATGCAAGTGAGACCCACTGAATAGGGGGAGGGAGGGAGCTGGGGGGGAGCAGGGGGCAGGAAGGGAAGGGGGTGTGGGGGAGGAGGTGGGGGGAGCAGGGGCAGGAAGGGGGCTGGGGAATGGGGGAGGAGGTGGTGGTGTGGGGGGCTGGGAAGGAGCAGGGTGGCAGGAAGGGAAGGGGTAGGGGGCATGGGGGAGGTGGCAGGATGGGGCGCTGCGGGGTCACAGGAAGGGAAGGGGGACGGGGCATGGGAGGCATAGGGGAGGAGGTGGCGGGATGGGGGGCTGGGGAGGAGCGGGGTGGCAGGAAGGGAAGCGGGATGGGGCATAGGGGAGTAGGTGGGGGCTGAGGGGGAGCAGGGTGGCAGGAAGGGAAGCGGGATGGGGCGTAGGGGAGGAGGTGGGGGGCTGAGGGGAGCAGGAAGGGGACTGGGGCTGGGGAGGAGCGGGGTAGCAGGAAGGGAAGGGGATGGGGAGGAGGTGGTGGGGTGAGGGGCTGAGGGGGAACAGGGGGCAGGATGGGGCGTGGGAGGCAAAGGGGAGGAGGTGGGGGGCTGAGGGGGAGCAGGGTGGCAGGAAGGGAAGGGGATGGGGCGTAGGGGAGGAGGTGGGGGCTGAGGGGGAGCGGGATGGCAGGAAGGGAAGGGGATGGGGCGTAGGGGAGGAGGTGGGGGGCTGAGGGGGAACAGGGGGCAGGATGGGGCGTGGGAGGCAAAGGGGAGGAGGTGGGGGGCTGAGGGGGAGCGGGGTGGCAGGAAGGGGGATGGGGAAGAGGTGGCGGGATGGAGGTGCCCCCAGCAGCCCCCCGACTCCCCCCATGCTGTCTCCCCCCAGAGGACGGTGTCGCTGCGGCTGGGGGAGCCGGGCGGGCTGTCGGAGCTGAGCATGGACAGAGTCATGGCAGTGATGGGTGGAGAGGTCAGTGCTGTCCCCTCGCCCCCGAATCCTGCCCCTAGGGCGGCCCCATCACCGAGACGCAGGGGGGCTGGCTCTGTCCCGGCCTTTAGCCAGGCCCTGAGTGTGACGCTAGGGCCCCTGCCCCACACTGCTCCCTGCCCCTGCCCCTGCCCCTGCCCCACCCCACACTGCTCTCCCACCCACCCTTTGGCCCCAGCCAGCATCTCTCCCCATGGAAGGTCTTGGGGGTCAGCCTGGACCACGCAGCTTCTGCCAGTCCCAGGGGCACTTGGGCTCACCCCAGAACCCGCTGTGGGCCCCGGCCCAGCCCCCCGAGCCCGCCCATCGGGATCCCAGCCCTGGCCCGCCCCTGGGTTGCCCCGTGCACATTCCTTAGAGCTGGACCAACCCTGCCCCTAACACTGCCCCCAGGAGGCGAACTTCTCCGGCCTGAGCCCAGCTGAGAACCGGCACCTACAGGCCTCCCTGCTGCGGCTGGAAGGGGTCACCCAGGTGAGAGCTGGGGCCACGCGCAGAAGCTTGGGGGGGGGGGGGGGGGGCTCTCACCATGTCTCCCCCCAGCGGGCGGTGGAGGCGGGGGTGTGGGTGTCGGGGGTAGACTCATAGAATATCAGGGTTGGAAGGGACCTCAGGAGTCATCTAGTCCAACCCCCTGCTCAAAGCAGGACCAACCCCAACTAAATCATCCCAGCCAGGGCTTTGTCAAGCCAGGCCTTAAAAACCTCTAAGGAAGGAGATTCCACCACCTCCCTAGGTAACGCATTCCTGTGCTTCACCACCCTCCTAATGAAAAAGTGTTTCCTAATATCCAACCTAGACCTCCCCCACTGCAACTTGAGACCATTGCTCCTTGTTCTGTCATCTGGTACCACTGAGAACAGTCTAGATCCATCCTCTTTGGAACCCCCTTTCAGGTAGTTGAAGGCTGCTATCAAATCTCCCCTCACTCTTCTCAGAATGGAGAGGGGTAACTAGTGGTGTTCCCCAAGGGTCAGTCCTAGGACCAATCCTATTCAATTTATTCATAAATGATCTGGAGAAAGGGGTAAACAGTGAGGTGGCAAAGTTTGCAGATGATACTAAACTACTCAAGATAGTTAAGACCAAAGCAGATTGTGAAGAACTTCAAAAAGATCTCACAAAACTAAGTGATTGGGCAGCAAAATGGCAAATGAAATTTAATGTGGATAAATGTAAAGTAATGCACATTGGAAAAAATAACCCCAACTATACATACAACATGATGGGGGCTAATTTAGCTACAACGAGTCAGGAAAAAGATCTTGGCGTCATCGTGGATAGTTCTCTAAAGATGTCCACGCAGTGTGCAGAGGCGGTCAAAAAAGCAAACAGGATGTTAGGAATCATTAAAAAGGGGATAGAGAATAAGACTGAGAATATATTATTGCCCTTATATAAATCCATGGTACGCCCACATCTCGAATACTGTGTACAGATGTGGTCTCCTCACCTCAAAAAAGATATTCTAGCACTAGAAAAGGTTCAGAAAAGAGCAACTAAAATGATTAAGGGTTTAGAGAGGGTCCCATATGAGGAAAGATTAAAGAGGCTAGGACTCTTCAGTTTGGAAAAGAGAAGACTAAGGGGGGACATGATAGAGGTATATAAAATCATGAGTGATGTTGAGAAAGTGGATAAGGAAAAGTTATTTACTTATTCCCATAATACAAGAACTAGGGGTCACCAAATGAAATTAATAGGCAGCAGGTTTAAAACAAATAAAAGGAAGTTCTTCTTCACGCAGCGCACAGTCAACTTGTGGAACTCCTTACCTGAGGAGGTTGTGAAGGCTAGGACTATAACAATGTTTAAAAGGGGACTGGATAAATTCATGGTGGCTAAGTCCATAAATGGCTATTAGCCAGGATGGGTAAGAATGGTGTCCCTAGCCTCTGTTCGTCAGAGGATGGAGATGGATGGCAGGAGAGAGATCACTTGATCATTGCCTGTTAGGTTCACTCCCTCTGGGGCACCTGGCATTGGCCACTGTCGGTAGACAGATACTGGGCTAGATGGACCTTTGGTCTGACCCAGTACGGCCTTTCTTATGTTCTTATGTTCTCTTCTGCAGACTAAACAATTTCAGTTCCCTCAGCCTCTCCTCATAAGTCATGTGCTCCAGCCCCCTAATCATTTTTGTTGCCCTCCACTGGACTCTTTCCAATTTTTCCACATCCTTCTTGTAGTGTGGGTCCCAAAACTGGACACAGTACTCCAGATGAGGCCTCACCAATGTCGAATAGAGGGGAATGATCATGGTCCTCGATCTGCTGGCAATGCCCCTACTTATACAGCCCCAAATGCCATATCCAGCTTCTCATCCACTGTAACCCCTAGGTCCTTTTCTGCAGAACTGCTACCTAGCCATTCGGTCCCTAGTCTGTAGCTGTGCATGGGATTCTTCCGTCCTAAGTGCAGGACTCTGCACTTGTCCTTGTTGAACCTCATCAGGTTTCTTTTGGCCCAATCCTCTAATTTGTCTAGGTCCCTCTGTATCCGATCCCTACCCTCTAGTGTATCTACCACGCCTCCCAGTTTAGTGTCATCTGCAAACTTGCTGAGGGTGCAGTCCACACCATCCTCTAGATCATTAATGAAGATGTTGAACAAAACCAGCCCCAGGACTGACCCTTGGGGCACTCCGCTTGAAACCGTGTGCCAACTAGACATGGAGCCATTGATCACTACCCGTTGAGCCCGACGATCTACCAGCTTTCTATCCACCTTATAGTCCATTCATCCAGCCCATACTTCTTTAACTTGCCGGCAAGGATGCTGTGGGAGACCGTATCAAAAGCTTTGCTAAAGTCAAGGAATAACACGTCCACTGCTTTCCCCTCATCCACAGACCCAGTTATCTCCTCATAGAAGGCAATTAGGTTAGTCAGGCATGACTTGCCCTTGGTGAATCCATGCTGACTGTTCCTGATCACTTTCCTCTCCTCTAAGTGCTTCAGAATTGATTCCTTGAGGACCTGCTCCATGATTTTTCCAGGGATTGAGGTGAGGCTGACTGGCCTGTAGTTCCCCGGATCCTCCTTCTCCCTTTTTTAAAGATGGGCACTACATTAGCCTTTTTCCAGTCATCCGGGACCTCCCCCGATCGCCATGAGTTTTCAAAAATAATGGCCGATGGCTCTGCAATCACATCCGCCAACTCCTTTACCACCCTTGGATGCAGTGCATCCGACCCCATGGACTTGTGCTCGTCCAACTTTCCTAAATAGTCCCAAACCACTTCTTTCTCCACAGAGGGCTGGTCACCTTCTCCCCATACTGTGCTGCCCAGTGCAGTAGTCTGGGAGCTGCCCTTGTTTGTGAAGACAGAGGCAAAAAAAGCATTGAGTACATTAGCTTTTTCCACATCCTCTGTCACTAGGTTGCCTCCCTCATTCAGTAAGGGGCCCACACTTTCCTTGACTTTCTTCTTGTTGCTAATATACCTGAAGAAACCCTTCTTGTTACTCTTAACATCTCTTGCTAGCTGCAACTCCAAGTGCGATTTGGCCTTCCTGATTTCACTTCTGCATGCCTGAGCAATATTTTTATACTCCTCCCTGTCATTTGTCCAATCTTCCACTTCTTGTAAGCTTCTTTGTGTTTAAGGTCAGCAAGGATTTCACTGTTTAGCCAAGCTGGTCGCCTGACATATTTACTATTCTTTCTACACATTGGGATGGTTTGTTCCTGCAACCTCAATAAGGATTCTTTAAAATACAGCCAGCTCTCCTGGACTCCTTTCCCCCTCATGTTATTCTCCCAGGGGATCCTGCCCATCTGTTCCCTGAGGGAGTCAAAGTCTGCTTTTCTGAAGTCCATGGTCCTTATTCTGCTGCTCTCCTTTCTTCCTTGTGTCAGGATCCTGAACTCGACCATCTCATGGTCACTGCCTCCAAGGTTCCCATCCACTTTTGCTTCCCCTACTAATTCTTCCCTGTTTGTGAGCAGCAGGTCTAGAAGAGCTCTGCCCCTAGTTGGTTCCTCCAGCACTTGCACCAGGAAATTGTCCCCTACACTTTACAAAAACTTCCTGGATTGTCTGTGCACCGCTGTATTGCTCTCCCAGCAGATATCAGGATGATTAAAGTCTCCCATGAGAACCAGGGCCTGCGATCTAGCAACTTCTGCTAGTTGCCAGAAGAAAGCCTCGTCCACCTCATCCCCCTGGTCTGGTGGTCTATAGCAGACTCCCACCACGACATCACCCTTGTTGCTCACACTTCTCAACTTTATCCAGAGACTCTCAGGTTTTTCTGCAGTTTCATACCGGAGCTCTGAGCAGTCATACTCCTCTCTTACATACAACGCAACTCCCCCACCTTTTCTGCCCTGCCTGTCCTTCCTGAACAGTTTATATCCATCCATGATAGTACTCCAGTCATGTGAGTTATCCCACCAAGTCTCTGTTATTCCAATCGCATCATAGTTCCTTGACTGTGCCAGGACTTCCAGTTCTCCCTGCTTGTTTCCCAGGCTTCTTGCATTTGTGTAAAGGCACTTAAGATAACTCGCTGATTGTCCTGCTTTCTCAGTCTGAGACAGGAGTCCTCCCCTCTTGCACTCTCATGCTCGTGCTTTCTCCCGGTATCCCATTTCCCCACTTCCCTCAGGGCTTTGGTCTCCTTCCCCCGGTGAACCTAGTTTAAAGCCCTCCTCACTAGGTTAGCCAGCCTGCTTGCGAAGATGTTCTTCCCTCTCTTCGTTAGGTGGAGCCCATCTCTGCCTACCACTCCTCCTCCTACCGGGGTTCTGACTGTCTCCCCCACCAGTGGGCTGTGGAGATGTGGGTACCGGGGGTCTGACTGTGTCTCTTCCGCCGGCGGGCGGTGGAGGCGGGAGTGCGGGTGTCGGGGGTACTGGGGGTCTAACTGCGTCTCCCCCCAGCAGGCAGTGGAGGCGGGAGTGCGAGTGTCAGGGGTACCGGGGGTCTGACTGTCTCCCCCCAGCGGACGGTGGAGGCGGGAGTGCGGGTGTCGGGAGTACCAGGGGTCTGACTGCATCTCCCCCCAGCGGTCGGTGGAGGTGCGGGTGTACCGGGGGTCTGACTGTGTCTCCCCCCAGCGGTCGGTGGAGGTGGGGGTGTACTGGGGGTCTGACTGTGTCTCCCCCCAGCGGGCGGTGGAGGCGGGGGTGCGGGTGCTGGTGGACGCCGAGTACACCTACGTGAACCCCGCGCTGACGCTTGTCACCCTGGCGCTGATGGGGCGTTGGAATCGCGCCCAGCCCTGGGTGTGGAACACCTACCAGTGCTACCTGCAGGTACCCCAACCCCACCCCGGCCCACACTCCCTGGGCCAGCCTCCCCCAGTCTGCACCCTCTGGCCAGAGTGCCCCCAAAGCCCCCGCCGCAACCCCTGGGCCGGCCTCCCCCCTGCCCCTCCCCCTCCCCTGTGCCCCCACCTGCACCCCCTTGGCCAGCCTCCTCCAGCCCCTCCTCCCCCGGCCTGCGCCTCCGCTCCTGCCCCCACCTGACCAGCCTCCCCCCGCCCCTCCCGTGCACCCCCTGTCCAGTCTCCCCCCAAGGCCCGTCCCCTGAGCCTGGCGCTGCTCTCACAGGACTGCCTGGTGCGGCTTGGCGCGGACGCGGCGCTGGCCGAGCGCCGGGGCTTCTGTTTCGGGGTGAAGCTGGTGCGTGGGGCCTACTTGGAGCAGGAGCGGCGGCTGGCGCGGGAGGGGGGATACCCTGACCCCCTGCACCCCACCTGGGAGGCCACCAACCACAGGTGAGTGGGGTAGGGGCTTGGATATCTGGCTCCCTCCCAGCCCCTGGTGCCTTGACCCCAACAGGAAGCTGGTGGGCCTGTGGTGACCCCATAGTTTGTGTGCATGTGTGGTGGGGTGCAGGACGCCTGGGTCTCATGCTGAACCGGAGGAGAAATGACCCCCGGGTGGGGGCGAGGTTGAGGGTGCAGGACGCCGGGGTCCCGGGCCCACGCCGGCGCTGTGTGAGATTGGGGGGGCAGGACGCCGGGGTCCCGGGCCCACGCCGGCGCTGTGTGAGATTGGGGGGGCAGGACGCCGGGGTCCCGGGCCGGCGCTGTGTGAGATTGGGGGGCAGGACGCCAGGGTCCCGGGCCGGCGCCGTGTGAGATTGCGGGGGCAGGACGCCGGGGTCCCGGGCCCACGCCGGCGCTGTGTGAGATTGGGGGGTAGGACGCGGGGGTCCCGGGCCCACGCCGGCGCTGTGTGAGATTGGGGGGCAGGACGCGGGGGTCCTGGGCCCACGCCGGTGCCATGTGAGATTGGGGGGCAGGACGCCAGGGTCCCGGGCCGGCGCCGTGTGAGATTGCGGGGGCAGGACGCCGGGGTCCCGGGCCCACGCCGGCGCTGTGTGAGATTGGGGGGGCAGGACGCCGGCGCCCCGGGCCCACGCCGGCGCCGTGTGAGATTGGGGGGCAGGACGCCGGGGTCCCGGGCCCCCGGGCCGGCGCCGTGTGAGATTGCGGGGGCAGGACGCCGGGGTCCTGGGCCGGCGCCGTGTGAGATTGGGGGGCAGGACGCCGGGGTCCTGGGCCCACGCCGGCGCTGTGTGAGATTGGGGGGCAGGACGCCAGGGTCCCGGGCCGGCGCCGTGTGAGATTGCGGGGGCAGGACGCCGGGGTCCCGGCCCCACGCCGGCCCCATGTGAGATTGGGGGCCAGGACGCCAGGGTCCCGGGCCGGCGCCGTGTGAGATTGCGGGGGCAGGACGCGGGGGTCCCGGGCCCACACTGGCACTCTGTATTGCAGCTACCAGCACTGCCTGGACCTGCTGCTGGAGTTGGTGGCACGGGATGGGCAGCAGTGCCAGCTGATTGTGGCCAGCCACAACGAGACCTCTGTGAGCCACGCCATCCGCAGGTCGGTTACACTCCCAGCATGCACTGCTCCCTTGTGCCCAGAGTGGAAAGGAGGGTGAGGGATGGCGGCTCGGGGGGCAGGGCAGAGACCCCCCCGCGGTGCCTAATCCGCGTCCCCTTACAGGATGGAGGAGCTGGGCATTGCCAAGGATGGAGGGGCCGTCTGCTTCGGGCAGCTGCTGGGCATGTGTGACCACGTCTCCCTGGCCTTGGGTACACGCCCCCCTGCTGGCCCCCCTGCTGGCCCCCCTCATGGCGCATGGAGACCTCCCCGCTGCCCCCTTCACAGGCATGGCCCTCCCCCGCTGCCCCACCTCACAGCGTGCGGTGCCCCCCTGCTGCCCCCCCTGCTGCCCCCCCCTCAGAGTACGGTTACCCCCCCTCACGGCGCACGGCACGCCCACTGGCCCCTCCCACAGTGCGTAGAGACACCCCCCCCCGCTAGCCCCCCTCATGGTGCGCAGCACCCCCCTCCGCCCCAGCACAGTCCCCCCCCGCTGCCCCTCCTCACAGCGTGCAGCGCCTCCCCCCCCTTGCTGGCCCCCTCACAGCGTACACCCCTCCCCGCTGCCCCTCACAGCATGCAGTGCCCCCCCCCGCGGCCCCCTCTCACAGCGCGGCGCCCCCTGCTGACCGTCTCTCTCCTGCAGGCCAGGCTGGATACGCCATCTACAAGTCCATCCCGTACGGGGCGGTGGAGGACGTGCTGCCGTACCTGGTGCGCCGGGCCCAGGAGAACCAGAGCGTGCTGCAGGGCATCCGCAAAGAGCGGGACCTCCTCCGCCGCGAGCTCTGGAGGCGCCTGCTGCGCCGCCCCTGAGGAACCCAGGCGTCCGAGAACCCGTCCTGCTCTTTGCCCCGAGACATTGTGGGAGTGAGCCAGCCGGGCCCCTCCCAGCCTGCCCTGAGGGATTCTGGGAGGGGGGAATTGTAGCCTGACTTACCCAGCCAGGCTCGGGTGTGGGGGGGACCCCCAATGATTCTGCCACTGCCTGCCCAATAAAACCAAATGCACCTCACCCCAGGGGGTCCCCCTTCCAGAGCCGTGTTTATTGACTGAATGGGGGGCCCTGGGCTGGGGGGCTGAGTAGTGATGCCGAGCGAATCTCCAGCCCATTGAAGGGGGAAACCGTCTCAGCCCGTCAGGAGGTGAACCCAGGTGTCCTGGCTCCCAGCACTGCGGCCGCCCCGAGCTGCAGGGGACTGCTAGGCACTGCTGGGCCCAGGACGAGGTGTGGGGCAGGGCTCAGTGACCGACGGGTGCGTTGCGAGATGTTTGCTGGGTGGGGGTGGCTCCTGGAGGATGTCTGGTAGGTCCCCCCTCCTTGTGCAGGTGGGGCCGGTGCCCTCCAACAGGGCCTCTTCCCGGGCTGGGTCTGCCTCCCGTGGGGGGCTGGGTCCCTGGTGCCTCTGCCCCTGTCAGAGCAACACAGAGAGGGTCATGGCCCTGCCTTCCCTGGCTAAGAGCGACAGCTGGGGCCGTTCCCCTCCAGGGTGCGCCAGCTCCCATCTGGCCATGGGGCAGGGACTGGCTGGTTCGAGGGATGGAATACGGGTCTGTTCTCCAGGGGGCGCCAGCTCCCATCCGGCCCAGGGCAGGGACTGGCAGACTATGGGGACAGGGCATGGGACACGGGGCCATTCCCCTCCAGGGGGCGCCAGCTCCCATCCGGCCCCAGGGCAGGGACTGGCAGACTATGGGGACAGGGCATGGGACACGGGGCCATTCCCCTCCAGGGGGCGCCAGCTCCCATCCGGCCCCAGGGCAGGGACTGGCTGGCTTAGGGGATGGGGAATGGGACACGGGGCCGTTCCCCTCCAGGGGGCGCCAGCTCCCATCCGGCCCCAGGGCAGGGACTGGCAGACTATGGGGACGGGGCATGGGACACGGGGCCATTCCCCTCCAGGGGGCGCCAGCTCCCATCCGGCCCCAGGGCAGGGACTGGCTGGTTTAGGGGATGGGGAATGGGACACGGGGCCGTTCCCCTCCAGGGGGCGCCAGCTCCCACCCGGCCCCAGGGCAGGGACTGGCTGGTTTAGGGGATGGGGAATGGGATACGGGGCTGTTTTCCAGGGTGCGCCAGCTCCCATCTGGCCATGGAGCATGGACTGGCTGGTTCAAGGGATGGAATACAGGGCCGTTCCCCTCCAGGGGGCACCAGCTCCCATCCGGCCCCAGGGCAGGGACTGGCTGGTTTAGGGGATGGGGAATGGGATACGGGGCTGTTTTCCAGGGTGCGCCAGCTCCCATCTGGCCATGGAGCATGGACGGGCTGGTTCGAGGGATGGAATACAGGGCCGTTCCCCTCCAGGGGGCACCAGCTCCCATCCGGCCCCAGGGCAGGGACTGGCTGGCTCGGGGGTGGGGTGGGAATGGAATATGGCCCCATCTCAGTACCCCTCCCCCCTGCCCACTATCTCACCTTCCTCCTCTGCTGCCCAGCCTGTAGGAAGGAAAGACAAGGCCAGGGTGAGCGTGTGGGGCCTCCAGAGTGCCGTGGGAGTGAGTCAGGAGTGGGGCAGGCGCTTACCCAGAGTGCTCCGCTCCCCAGCACTACCACCGCCAAGCCCATGCCAATACCAACGCCAACGCCGGCCCAGCCCTTCCATGCTGGCTGCGGCTCTGGGGAGACAAAACCATGGCCAAGTGAGTGGCAGGGTCCGGCATAGCAGGCCAGGCTGCCTCGACCCCCTTCTGCCCCCCAGAGTCCTGGGTCCTCACCTTCCAGGCCAAGCGTCCCGGTGAGGTTCTGCTGGTGGAGGGTGGTGTTGACGATGCAGGTGTAGCTGGCGGTGGGGGAGCAGGGCACGTCAGCCGTGTGGGCGGCACTATACAGCCCCTGGGGGTCTTTGGCAACCAGTGTCCCGGCCCTGTAGTCCCTGCCAGTGCTGTCGTGGATGGTGACGGTGGCGAGGGGATAGCCGCCCTCTGCGAGGCAGGTGAGTGTCACGTTCTGCAGGGAGGGGGAGCAGAGCTGGGGCTGGAGCCAGGATAGATGATAGAGGCCTGTGGGAAAGAGCCACGTGAAAAGGACGGGGTTTGAGAGATCTTGGCGGCACTGCGGAGAGTTCCCTGAGAACATCCACTCAGTGTCCAGCCGCAGTCAAAACAGCGACCAGGGTTGGGCATCATTAGGAAAGGGAGAGATAATAAGACGGGACCCCACCTCCAAACAGACAGACTAGAATCGGAACAGGGACAGAAAAGGGAACAGAAATGATTAGGGGCATGGAACGGCTGCCATGTGAGGAGAGATTAATAAGACTGGGGCTGTTCAGTTTGGCAAAGAGACGGCTAAGGGGAGATACGATTGAGGTCTATAAAATCATAACTGGTGCGGAGAAAGTAGATAAGGAAGTGTTGTTTACTCCTCCTCATAACACAAGAACTAGGGGTCACCAATGACATTAGTTGGCAGCAGGTTTAAAACAAAGGAAGTATTTCTTCCCCCAACGCCCGGACAGCCTGGGGAACTCGGTGCCGGGGGATGTTGTGAAGGCCAAGGCTATAACAGGGCTCAACAAAGAACTAGCCAAGTTCCTGGAGGATGGGTCAGGACACAACCCCCTGCTCTGAGCGGCCGTAGCCTCTGCCTGCTGGAAGCAGGGACGGGAGTGGGCGATAGGGGATGGACACACGATAACTGCCTGTGCTGTTCATTTCTCTGAAGTGCCTGGCAGTGGCCACTGTCACAGAGGATACTGGGCTTGATGGACCATTGATCTGACCTGTGGCCGTTCCTATGCGCGTTGTTTTGAAGACAGTGCCAGGGCTGGAGAAGAGCCAGCGCCCCCCAGAGGGGAAAGCCCCGTGCTCCATTTCCCACTCCTGTGAGCCAGCCAGGCCCCCGACATGGGGCCAGATCAGAGCCGGCACCCCTGAGAGGGGCCATTCCCCATGTCCCATTTACCTATGAGCCGTAGCTCCGTCTCCGCTACGCCCATGCCGCGGTCGCTCTTTACCCGGCACCGGTACCTGCCCTCGTCAGCCAGCGTCACGTTGTGTAGCCGGAGGGCCCCGTCCCCGCGCCCGGGCTGACCAGCTGGGACAGTGGTCCGGCCCTGATAGGCACGGTCGTCATGTGAGGCCAGGTGTTTCCCTCTGTTGTAGGTGTAGACGTTCCTCTCGCTGTCTGGCCCCAGCCGGGTCCAGTACAGGATCAGGTCCGCCGCGGGCGGGTAGGTGCAGTTCAGCAGTGCTGCGCCCCCCAGCACGGCCTCCGAGGTCGCGGGCAGCTGCACAGGCAGCTCGTCTGCAATGAGAGAGGCGAGGGCTGAGTCCGGGGGTCCCTGAGGCGGGGTGAGCGGGGGAGGGCTGTGTCCAGGGGTCCCCACGGTGAGGTGAGCGGGGGAGGCTCTGTGTCCAGGGGTCCCCACGGTGGGGTGAGTGGGGGGGACTGCATCTGGGGGTCCCCATGGCTGAGTGAGGGGGCGAGGGCTGCGTCCAGGGGTCCCCACGGCAGGGCGAGCGGGGGAGGGCTGCGTCCGAGGGTCCCCACCGTGGGGTGAGCGGGGGGGGGGGCTGCGTCCAGGGGTCCCCACGGCTGAGTGAGGGCTGTGTCCAGGAGGCCCTCCGGCGGGGCAAGCGGGGGAGGGCTGCGTCTGGGGTCCTCATGGCGGGGCGAGCTGTACGTACCTGTTCCCAGCCCCCACAGGTAGCTGAGCTGGGTGAGGAGCAGGAGAGCGACCGTGCGGCCTGTGCGGGGAGAGGAGAGGGGTGAGCATAACCCAGTACCAGCCCCATTCCCACTCTGTCCCGCAGCTCCCTGCCCTGTGGCTGGATCCGAGCTGGCGCCCCCTAGAGGGGAAAGACCCCGAGTCCCACCCCCAACTCACTCATAGGGCAGCCGGTGCTCTCTCATGAGCACCGGGGCGGCGTCCCTGCGGCTGCACCCCGAACTGCTCGGCTGCCGTGCTGTGCCGATCCTGTTCCCAGCCGGGCCGAGGCGAAGGGAAAGCGAAAGCGGCCCTGGCAGCCTCGTTCCCTCCCTATCCTCAGCCTTGATCCCCCCAGGCTGCGGGGCCACTTTCATTTTCCCCTGCGGGCAGCTGCTGCGTTCAGACACTTTGGCTCTGCCCTGCTGCCCCATCCTGACCCAGCCCAGCTGCTGACAGCGACCCGGGGGGAGCTAGGGAGAGCTGCGCAGGGCGCTCTGGGAGCTGGGGGGTGGCTTGAGCTGGCCCCGTCATGTGCGGGCGTGGCTGGCACGTCCCGCTCTGGGCCTGGTGCCAAGTCCTCCACTCTCGAGTGCTTGGCAGCAGCACGTCTGCTAAGCCCTCGCTCGCGCCAACCCTGGCCCAGCGGCTGGGGTCCAGGGTTAAGATTGGCATGGGGAGCCTGGATTTAAAACCCGATCCCTGTACAGCGCCATCTCTCTATCCCCCCGCTCGGTGACATGTGAGCCCCTGCGGGAGGCACCCACCCATGCCAACGACTCTGAGTCTGACCAATGTCCGGCTCGTTTCCCAGCCAGCCCGGCGCTCCCAGCCTGGATAAAGCCCCTCGGCCCCTGGCAGCTTTGACATGAGCCGCTCCAGGAGCGAACCCGCTGCCAAGCCCCAGTAATCCGGCGGGAGCATGTCAGCGAGATGAGCGGGCGGCACAGGCTCAGGGCACGCTCGCTGTCCCCTTGCCTGCTTCTCTAGGCTGTGACTCCTCCATGCCAAGCTAGTGCCGCTAGGCTGTCCGTCCAGGCAGCCAGGGCTGTTCCTCCCTGCAGCCCAGTACGTCGGGGTGTCTTGGGCTGATCAGACAGCAAGTGTGAAAAATCAGGACGGGGGGTGGGGGGTAATAGGAGCCTATATAAGAAAAAGCCTCAAACATCGGGACTGTCCCTATAAAATTGGGACATCTGGTCACCCTAGTACAGGGGTAGGCAACCTATGGCACGTGTGCCAAAGGCGGCACGTGAGCTGATTTTCAGTGGCTCTCACACTGCCTGGGTCCTGGCCACTGGTCCAAGGGGCTCTGCATTTTAATTTAATTTTAAATGAAGCTTCTTCAACATTTTAAAACCCTTATTTACTTTACATACAACAATAGTTTAGTTCTATACTATAGACGTATAGAAAGAGACCTTCTAAAAACGTTAAAATGTATGACTGGCACGGGAAACCTTAAATCAGAGTGAATAAATGAAGACTTGGCACACCACTTCTGAAAGGTTGCCAACCCCTGGTCTAGTATCTGGTTGCATAGCATGGCCCTGGCGTGAGTGGCTAGCCCAGGGCTCGGGGCCAGGCAGGCGTGTGCTGGCAGTGAGAGTGTGAATGGCTTGGCCCCTGTAACAAAGTGGGAATGTTCTTAATGTTGTCTCTGAATACTGTGTGGATGCCTCAGTTTCCCCTTTGCAGTTCTTAGGTATCTAGGTGGGGAGATCAGGGGGTGTGATTGTTGCAGAGCCCAAGTGGGCCCCTGTGATGCTGTCTGCACAGAAAATGGCCGACACCCTGTCTCCTGATGGCCTGGGCCCCTCCCCTGCAAAGGTGCCAGCTGAAGGTGTTGGAGAACAAAGAGATCAGGTGACCTCCTGGCCCGGGAAAGAGACAAAGGCAGAGGAGGGGCTGGAGAGTTTCAGTTTGGAGCTGGCTGGGGAAATGGAGGGGAGCCCAGACAGGGCTCTGGCCTCCCTGCCCCCAAGATGGACCCAGCAGAGGGGTCCCGTTCTCTGTACCTACAAGCTCTGGTTTAGACCGTGTTCCTGTCGTCTAATAAACCTCTGTGTCCCCGGCTGGCTAAGAGTCACGTCTGACTGCGAAGTGGGGGTGCAGAACTCTTTGGCTTCCCCAGGACCCCGCTGGGGCGGACTCGCTGTGGGAAGCGCATGGAGGGGCATATGCTGAATGCTCCCAGGAGAGACCCAGGAGGTGAAGCCGTGTGAGCTCCTTGCCCTGAAGACAGTCTGCTCCGAGGGAGAGGAGGCTCCCCAGAGTCCTGCCCGGCTTTGTGGGGAGCAGTTCCAGAGCATCGCCCGGGGACTCTGTGAAGCCCCCCTAGGGGATACCGTGCTTGTGCCATGCCCCCATGAGCAGCTGCCCCAAAGGCATGATGGGACGAACCCCCCCACGACTGGGTGATAGAGGGGCTGGCAGGGGCGGCGAGTTATATGGGCCCCTGGTGCCCGGGATCCAGCAATATTGTTGGGGGCCACTAGGCATAGCTACCAGGTAACTCGGGAGAGCGGAAGACCAAAGTGTCGATGAAACTCTCTTGCTCTGGGTCTATCTGAACCCCAAATTCCATCTTGTGAGCTCTCACCTACTTCTGTGTTTACTGCTTTACATGCTTTGTAGCAGGCCAAAGCAGAAATGTATTGGTCAGCATTTCTAGCAGGCAGACTGCTGTAAACAGGCCTTGCAAGGCCAAAAGATAAGCAGGCGTATGGGAACTTTTCTAATTGTAACGGCTAGAGAAGGGAGGGGTGGGAGGTGTAAGAGGGAGTAACAGGACAAAGGCTTACACAGAAACTGTTTGAAGTATAAAAGGTAAAAGTTATTTGTATTTGTTGCACTGGATTTGAGACATGCTGGTCTCCTAGTGCCATTTCAGAGCTCTGAAATAAACTTGGCTTGCTTTCTCCCCTCGGTGTCTTTATTGGTGCCAAGCACACCGGGCGACGGACCATTTGAAGTCCGCCTCGAGCACTTGGGCGGTAACAGTTTTGGCGTCCCTGGGTGGGCTCGAGGCTGAAATTTAGCCTTGCCCGGATCCCTCCTGGTGGCCGACGGATTACGACGACGACCGATGCCCAGCGCGCACCGGTGACTTCATCGGGGGCCTCGGCAGAGACGTGGTTTGCTCGACCCCGGAGGGCACAACGGTGCAACGCACACAGACAGTGGAGAAGCAGCTGCGGGCGACGATGGGGAACCGGTCCCGTCGATAGGGCGACGGTGCAGAACCGGACCCGTGGATAAGGTAGGAATAGTCCAGTGGGGACTTTATCTGTCTTGACCTGGGGACGCCCAGAGGTCTACCTGTTGTGACTTGGGGACGCCCAGAGTCTCCCTCAGTATGGGGCAGGGACAGAGTACAGCCGGCAGGGTACAGTGTACACCCTTAGAATGCATTCTGGGGAACTGGAAGGTGTTTGGATCTGATCAGTTGATTAAAAGTAAATTGAAAAGGTTCTGTACAGTTGATTGGC
Organism: Emys orbicularis; assembly: GCF_028017835.1. Classification (NCBI taxonomy): domain Eukaryota; kingdom Metazoa; phylum Chordata; order Testudines; family Emydidae; genus Emys; species Emys orbicularis. The sequence continues at coordinate 18,419,416 of NC_088706.1, read as the reverse complement.
CTCAGTACCAGCTGGAGTGCCAAGAAAGGTGGCCACCGGAAGGATCACTTAATTACAACACGATCCTTCAGTTGCTTTTGTTTTGTCAGAAAACAGGTAAATGGAATGAACATCTCTATGCGTATACGTTTATGGTGTTAAGAAATAGGACTGATATTTTGCTCAAGTGCCATTTGACTCCGACAGGCTCGGTAGTATGCGCTGCTAAACCCCAGAACCCTCCCACTGTTGTAATGCCAGAATCGGTGTCCCCTTCGGCTCCTCCACCCCCACAGGCTTTAGAGAGTACCCCCCCCCCCCCGTGGGATTGTATCCGTTGATTACTGAGAGTGTGGTAGCCCGTCCAGGAACACAAGAAATCTTTGAAGGATGTCTAGCTAGCCATAAGCCTGACTGGGATGACTGTAATATACTTATGAGAACCCTGTTGTCTGAAGTGGAGCGGAATCAGGTTATAGCCAAGGCTAAGCGGAGGAAGACAGAGAAGGCATTTAAGGTTTAAAGGGAAAGCTATTGGACACCAGAGGTTGTACAGAGTGGAATCCTCAGAAGTGAGTGTGCTCGTCCTGGTTTGTTGCTTCAAGGCTCTGTACAGAAGTTATGTTACTGGAAAGGTGTATGATGGCAATGAGTATGTGTTTATGGTTGGAGAAAGGTGTATAAGTGAAGAGTGGAAGGTTCCTTTGGAAGTTAGAAGAAGCTGAGAAAGGGAGAAGAGGAAAAAGCACAGAATGAGTTAACTGAGAGGAAAATACAGCTAGCAGGCTCATCCAAGGACAGCTAAGACTTGGCTGACCCCCAAGAGAAAGGAGGGGGGCCTGAATGTGCCCAAGCAACTGAGATCAGCAAAATACTGCAAGGCATAATGAGGACAACAGAAGGGTTAAAGAGGCAGTTTTGTTGGACAGTATTGGCTCAAGGATTTAAAAATTCCCCCACTCTGTTTGGACAGGCTTTGGCCAGAGATTTGGAGGAGTGGGATAATTCAGACAGAGCCCTCCTGCTGCAATATGTAGATGACTTGCTAATTGCTGCTGTGGGTCTAATCCCTTGTTTCAGAGCTACTGTGAGTCTCCTAAACTTTATTGGATTGCGAGGATACAGGGTATCTCAAAACAAAGCCCAAATTGCTCTTACAGAGGTTCAATATCTGGGATTTCACATCAGGCAGGGAGAGAGACAGCTCTCAAACGAAAGAAAGGAGGCTATCTGCCAAGTTCCCATCCCCAGCAATCGTAAACGGCTTAGAGCATTTCTGGGCATGGCAGGCTTTTGCAGAATATGCATTCCAGAGTTTGGACTGTGGGCTAAACCTCTGTATGAATGTGTTAAGGGAGCGGATCAAGACCCCTTTCACTGGTCCCCAGAAGCGGACAGGGCATTTAAGATCTTGAAAAGGAAGCTAATGGAAGCTCCAGCCCTCGGCTTGTCCGATATATCTAAGCCGTTCCAACTGTATGTGCATGAACGAAAAGGGGTAGCTTTGGGAATGCTTACCCAGCTATTAGGTGCCTGGAAGCGTCCTGTAGCATACTTTTCTAAGCAACTGGATCAAGTTTCAAAGGGATGGCCAGCCTGTTTGAGGGCGGTCGCAGCTACTGCTCTAGTGCTTGGGGAAGCGGAGAAGCTGACACTGGGAGGAGCTGTGCAAGTGTATGTTCCTCATATGGTCCGAGCCTTGCTGGACACTAAGGGGGGGTCTTTGGCTCACACAGGCTCGGGTTGCTCGGTACCAGGCGAAGCTGTTAGAGAATCCTGAAGTCACCCTGCAGATCTGTCCCTCCCTTAATCCAGCTACCCTGCTACCAGACACAGAAAGGCAGGAACATGACTGTCACGGAGTAAGGGGGGACTCAGGGCCCTGCACCCCCGGCTTCCTGCGATTCACCATGACTCTCAGCCAGCCAGTAAAGCAGAAGGTTTATTTAGACGACGGGAATACAGTCCGAGACAGGTCTTGCAGGCACAGACAACAGGATACCCCTCAGTTAGGTCCATCTTGGGGTCCTCGGGCACCCCAGGCCCCCTCCAGAGGTCAGAGCCCTCCCTGCCTCCAGCCACCTCACCAGCCAGCTTCCCCGACTCCCCTTCAGCGACCCCTCCCACAGCCTTTGTTCAGTTTCCCGGGCAAAGGTGTCACCTGGCCCCAGCCCCCTCCTGGGTTCTCATGTTACAGGCTCAGGTATTTCCCTTCAGTCATTCTCCCATCCCCCAATGGAGACCATCCCAGCCACACTCCCCTGTCAGCACTTACAGATCACAGTAAGAACAGTCCCAGTTCGTCACAATGACTGTTTAGAAATCATAGATGTTCAGTATTCTAGCCGCCCAGATCTAAAAGATCAGCCACTCCCAAATGCTGACTTGGAATGGTATACAGATGGAAGTAGTACTGTTGTGGATGGGCAAAGGAGAGCTGGTTGTGCTATTGTGTCTCTTCATGATACCGTGGAAGCTGAGAGTTTTCCGGCAGGAACGTCTGCCCAGCTTGCTGAACTAGTGGCCCTGACCCGTGCCCTCGAGCTGGCAAAAGACAAACGGGTTAATATCTTTACTGATTCAAAGTATGTTTTTGGGGTATTGCATGCCCACGCTGGTTTGTGGAAGCAAAGGGGAATGCTAACAGCCCAAGGCTCTCCGGTCAAGCATGGGTCTCAAATTCTCCGGCTTTTAGAAGCAGTACAACTCCCCTCAGCAGTAGCAGTGGTGCATTGCAAAGCCCATCAAAGGGAAGATCAAGATGTAACCAAGGGCAATGCCAGAGCAGACAGGGAAGCTAAGCGAGCTGCTACCCTGAAATCACCAACAGAGGAGAATGCCCAATTGCATGCCCTCATCCCATCAGTGGGTGTACTTGCAGCCCCTCAGTACTCCCAAGAGGACAGAAACCTGGCTGACAGTCTCAGTCTCCAGGAAAAAGAGGGATGGCTTTATTCCACAGAGGGAAAAATCCTCCTGCCCAAGGGCCTGATTCGACCGGTGTTGCAGAAACTGCATCAAACCACACACGCAGGCAGAGAGGCTCTCACCCAGCTCATGACTAAATATTTTCTAACCTCTGGACTTAAACCCCTAGCATCACAGGTACAAGCTGAATGTTTAATCTGCCAAAAGAATAACCCACGACCAGGAGTAGCAGTGCCACCAGCCACCCTGGAACCTACCCCAGGCCCAGGATTGGTGTGGCAAATAGACTTTACTGAGTTTCCCAGGACTCAAGGGTACAGGTACCTTCTTGTTTTAGTGGATCGATTCAGCGGATGGCCTGAAGCCTTCCCATGTCGCAACAACACTGCCAAAACAGTGGCTCTTAAGTTTGTCAAGGAAATCATTCCTCGCTTCAGCCTTCCCCAATGGATGGAATCTGATAATGGAACACAGTTCACATCTCAAGTGGTTCAAAAGATATCAAGTGCTCTGCAAATCCCCTGGAAACTCCACACACCCTGGCGACCACAAGCCAGTGGAGTAGTGGAACGCACAAATCAGACGCTCAAGAGACACCTTTCAAAGGTCTGTCAGGAGGCCTCTCTTAAGTGGCCTGATGCCTTACCCCTTGTGTTACTTCGCATTCGTGCTCTCCCTAAGGGTAGGATAGGGCTTAGTCCCTTCGAGATTATGTTTGGAAGAGCATGGCCTATGAATGGTACCCCAGTTCTGGCAGGGGAATGGGAAGTGGGGTATGGTTTTTTGTCTCAGTACATGTGCCCTCTGTCTGCTGTTCTTTCTTCTCTTCACAGGTACACCAAAGATTCACAGCCTCTTCTGCTGGATACTCCGGTCCACTCCCTGCAGCCTGGTGACTCCGTTCTCGTGCGGACCTGGAAGGACGAGCCTCTCCAAGAGAAGTGGAAGGGACCCCACACCGTCCTGCTTGTCACCCATACAGCGGCAAGGGTCGAAGGACACAAGAACTGGATTCATCACTCTCGACTGAAAGCAGTGCCCATTCCTGAACAGTGGACTGTCCAGCCTGCGGAGAAGACTGCTAACGACGATTTGGGACTTAAGCTGTTATTCAAAAGACAGTAAAGATCACTGGGAATGCGTTGTGATCTTTCTGAACAGTCACGGCATACTCCCCACGAAAACCCTGAGCATTGGTTTTATTTTCTCACAGAAGGCGGACCTGGCCTCTGTATTTGGTCTTGTTATTTTTTGACTTGTTTAGTGTCAATAATTCTTATTGTCCTCTGGGTATTTAGGCTGTTGTAAACACAATATGGGTTTAGGTTTAGGGTCTCTCACAAGCACATCTTGTCAGCAGAACGGGCCTTTAACCAGTGGAAGGCCCAGGAAGGGGAACCCACTATTTTGGATTCCCTTTGGGGTTGGATACCTGGTTTAGGGGAACTAGGGGATATAGGGGGAAGCATTGTTCGCATCTTGCTCACAGGTGTGGTAATATGTTTTGTTCTTGTTCTTTTGCTGTAAAGTGCTTATATGTAAGATTTGTACCTCTCCCTCCCCAGAGGTTCCTTTATACCCTCTCATTGATAATCCTGATTGTATGGAGCTTAATCGCATTTTGTCTTTAGAGTATGAGAAAACTCTGACAAAGGTTTGTTGAGTGTTCTCAAAGGAGGGATTGTTGGGGGCCACTAGGCACAGCTACCAGGTAACTCGGGAGAGCGGAAGACCAAAGTGTCGATGAAACTCTCTTGCTCTGGGTCTATCTGAACCCCAAATTCCATCTTGTGAACTCTCACCTACTTCTGTGTTTACTGCTTTACATGCTCTGTAGCAGGCCAAAGCAGAAATGTATTGGTCAGCATTTCTAGCAGGCAGACTGCTGTAAACAGGCCTTGCAAGGCCAAAAGATAAGCAGGCGTATGGGAACTTTTCTAATTGTAACGGCTAGAGAAGGGAGGGGTGGGAGGTGTAAGAGGGAGTAACAGGACAAAGGCTTACACAGAAACTGTTTGAAGTATAAAAGGTAAAAGTTATTTGTATTTGTTGCACTGGATTTGAGACATGCTGGTCTCCTAGTGCCATTTCAGAGCTCTGAAATAAACTTGGCTTGCTTTCTCCCCTCGGTGTCTTTATTGGTGCCAAGCACACCGGGCGACGGACCATTTGAAGTCCGCCTCGAGCACTTGGGCGGTAACAATATTGAGGGCCCAGGGGCCTGGCACCACCAATATTTGGGGCCAGGTCTCTCCCCTGGCCCTGCCTGGTGCCCCCGGCCCCCACTTGCTGCCCCCGCGCGCATCCCCGGGCCCGGGCAGAACCTGCCGCAAGCAGGTGGGTGGCCCCTGCAGCTCCCCACTGCCTCCCCTCTGCTGGCTCCTGGCGTCCACTGCCGCCGCAGGGTCCTAGTGCCCCCACCCACTAGTGCCAGGGCACTGCCCTGCCCCTGCCCTCCCGCCTCGGACCCCTCCCTTTTCTGGTGGGACCCCCACACCTCGAACCCCTCATCCCCAGCCCCGTCCCACAGCCTGCACCCCAGCCCTGAGCCCCCCCAAACCCCTCATCCCCAGCCCCGTCCCACAGCCCGCACCCCAGCCCTGAGCCCCCCCAAACCCCTCATCCCCAGCCCCGTCCCACCCCAGAACGCTCACCCCCCTGCACCCAAACCCTCTGTCCCAGCCCTGAGCCCCCCCAAACCCCTCATCCCCAGCCCACCCCACAGCCCTCTGCCCCAGCCCCGTCCCACCCCACAGCCCGCACCCGCCCACACCCAAACCCTCTACTCCAGCCCTGAGCCCCCCCACCCCAAACCCCCCATCCCCAGCCCCGTCCCAAACCCCCCACCCCCAGCCCTGAGCCCCCCCCACCCCAAACCCCCCATCCCCATCCCAAACCCCCCACCCCCAGCCCTGAGCCCCCCCCACCCCAAACCCCTCATCCACAGCCCCGTCCCAAACCCCCCACCCCCAGCCCTGAGCCCCCCCCCACCCCAAACCCCTCATCCCCAGCCCTGAGCCCCCCCCACCCCAAACCCCTCATCCCCAGCCCACCCCACAGCCCTCTGCCCCAGCCCCGTCCCACCCCACAGCCCGCACCCCCCCACACCCAAACCCTCTACTCCAGCCCTGAGCCCCCCCACCCCAAACCCCTCATCCCCAGCCCCGTCCCAAACCCCCCACCCCCAGCCCTGAGCCCCCCCCACCCCAAACCCCCCATCCCCATCCCCAACCCCCCACCCCCAGCCCTGAGCCCCCCCCACCCCAAACCCCTCATCCACAGCCCCGTCCCAAACCCCCCACCCCCAGCCCTGAGCCCCCCCCACCCCAAACCCCTCATCCCCAGCCCTGAGCCCCCCCATCCCAAACCCCCCACCCCATCCCCATCCCAAACCCCCCAGCCCTGAGCCCCCCTCATCCACAGCCCCGTCCCAAACCCCCCACCCCTGAGCCCCTCATCCCCAGCCCTGAGCCCCCGCACCCCAAATCCCCAGCCCCGCCCCCCACGCAGACATGACTTGACTCTCTCTGTCGCTTACAGGGCCCGGGCCCCGCAGTGACACGCCCCGGAGCTGGGTGGGGGCGGGGCGGCCCCTGTGGAGGGCCCGTGGGCTCCTGCCCCACCTCCCGCTACAAGGGGGGCGGGGCACTGAGGCGCCAACGGCTGCAGCGCGCGCCCGGCCCCGGCCGCCTTTTGGCGCCTTTTTCGAGCTCCTCGCGCCGGGGCGGCCGTTGGGCTCCGGACTCCGGCCCCGCCCACCGCGGCTCTCTCAGCCAATCACAGCGCAGGGGGCCGGCGAACTGCCCCGGCAACAGGCACCACCCCCTCCCGTAACCCCCCCCACGCCGCGCGCATGCGCAGTGACAGTGGCCTGGGATTTCACTGCTCCCCTATTCATTTCTTGGGGTCCTCCCTCAGAGCCCCCCCCGAGGTGCTGACTGGCCCCTGGGGTGGGGCGGCCTTTCACACCCTGTGCGGGAAGGGACTGGGCCGTAGCAAAGGGGGGAGGGGCGCAGTCACGCCAAGGGGGGGCCAGACTTCGGTTGGCCCCAGTATGGCCGCCCACCCCACAGCATTCGTTCCAAAATGGCCGCCCAGCCCAAGGTGGGGCGAGAGCACCCCCCTCAGTAGGGCGGGCATGGGGCAGGTGAACTGATACGCTCCCCCTGCCTGGGGTAGGGAAACTTCGGCATGGGGGCGGGCGGTGGCCATGCCACAGGTGGGTGGGCGGGTGTTTGGGTCACCCCAATATGGCCGCCGAACCTGAAAGGGGGCGAGTGGGCAACAGTGACGCCCACCCCCAGGGAGTTAGCTGGGTAACTCTGTCCCCGCCTGCAGTGGGGAGGCCCTTTAGCCCACACGTAGGCTGCGGGGACTGTGGTCATGCCAAGGATGGAGGAGAGTTTGGTTTGCTCCGATATGGCCACCCATCGTGGCATGGGGGGAGAGTGACCCCCGGGGCAGGGATTAATGGGTTGAGAGCACTGGGACCCTCCTGGGGGGTGGGGTGGGGGAAGAGCATGGTGTGTGTGGGGGGGGGTCATGCCAAGAGTGGGCAAGAGGTTAGTTTGTTCAGACGTGGCCGACCACCCTTAAATGGGGAGAAAGGGCAGGAGCACAGGCAGAAAGCCACCGATTGAGAGCACCGATTCCCAGCATACCCCAAGGGGAACCCTGGGGTGTGTGAAATAGACGGCACTGTCGGGTGATGCCCCTCCACCCTTTAGTACAGCCAGCTCGGGTAACCTCCCTTCTGCCTCTCCCTCTTTCTAGAGCAATGCCGAAGCCCCCAGTGCTTCCGCCATGCTGCCCCGCCAGCCTGGGCTATGTCGCCGAGCCGTGCTCCCTGGCAGGGCAGTTACACCAGCACGTGACTGAGGGCAGGCTCAAGAAGGCCAAGAGGCTGCTGAAGAGAGGTAAAGCCCCTCAGTGAATCCACCCTGGTCTAGAGAGACCATGGATCAGGGCCGTAGCAACAAAGAACGTGGCCCCCTCCGAACGTGGCCCCCTCCGAACATATGTCCAGGCGGGGCCCCTTACAATGCAGAAACTGGAATGCGGTATTTATTTTGCCACTTTTAGGGGCCCCCTTCCTTGCGGGGCCCCCTCCGGTCGGAGGGCGCTCGCTACGCCTCTGCCATGGATCCAGTGTGCAAGGCTCTGCCATGAGCTGAGCGGCCAAGCCGAGATGGGAGCATTGCATGCTGGGAGCTGGGGTCCCCATGAGCCACACTCCTGCAGCTCGGATGAAGATGGGAGCGTTGCATGCTGGGAGATGTGGTCTCTGTGGGTCACACCTTTTGGGTGATGGGCCATATTCATAGATTCATAGATTCTAGGACTGGAAGGGACCTCGAGAGGTCATCGAGTCCAGTCCCCTGCCCTCATGGCAGGACCAAATACTGTCTAGACCATCCCTGATAGACATTTATCTAACCTACTCTTAAATATCTCCAGAGATGGAGATTCCACAACCTCCCTAGGCAATTTATTCCAGTGTTTAACCACCCTGACAGTTAGGAACTTTTTCCTAATGTCCAACCTAGACCTCCCTTGCTGCAGGTTAAGCCCATTGCTTCTTGTTCTATCCTTAGAGGCTAAGGTGAACAAGTTTTCTCCCTCCTCCTTATGACACCCTTTTAGATACCTGAAAACTGCTATCATGTCCCCTGTCAGTCTTCTCTTTTCCAAACTAAACAAACCCAATTCTTTCAGCCTTCCTTCATAGGTCATGTTCTCAAGACCTTTAATCATTCTTGTTGCTCTTCTCTGGACCCTCTCCAATTTCTCCACATCTTTCTTGAAATGCGGTGCTCAGAACTGGACACAATACTCCAGTTGAGGCCTAACCAGCGCAGAGTAGAGTGGAAGAATGACTTCTCGTGTCTTGCTCACAACACACCTGTTAATACATCCCAGAATCATGTTTGCTTTTTTTGCAACAGCAACACACTGTTGACTCATATTTAGCTTGTGGTCAACTATAACCCCTAGATCCCTTTCTGCCGTACTCCTTCCTAGACAGTCTCTTCCCATTCTGTATGTGTGAAACTGACTGTTCCTTCCTAAGTGGAGCACTTTGCATTTGTCTTTGTTAAACTTCATCCTGTTTACCTCAGACCATTTCTCCAATTTGTCCAGATCATTTTGAATTATGACCCTGTCCTCCAAAGCAGTTGCAATCCCTCCCAGTTTGGTATCATCCGCAAACTTAATAAGCGTACTTTCTATGCCAATATCTAAGTCGTTAATGAAGATATTGAACAGAGCTGGTCCCAAAACAGACCCCTGCGGAATCCCACTTGTTATGCCTTTCCAGCAGGATTGGGAACCATTAATAACAACTCTCTGAGTACGGTTATCCAGCCAGTTATGCACCCACCTTATAGTAGTCCCATCTAAATTGTATTTGCCTAGTTTATCGATAAGAATATCATGCGAGACCATATCAAATGCCTTACTAAAGTCTAGGTATACCACATCCACAGCTTCTCCCTTATCCACAAGGCTCGTTATCCTATCAAAGAAAGCTATCAGATTGGTTTGACACGATTTGTTCTTTACAAATCCATGCTGGTGTGACGAACTGGGACTGTTCTTACTGTGATCTGTAAGTGCTGACAGGGGAGTGTGGCTAGGATGGTCTCCATTGGGGGATGGGAGAATGACTGAAGGGAAATACCTGAGCCTGTAACATGAGAACCCAGGAGGGGGCTGGGGCGAGGTGACACCTTTGCCCGGGAAACTGAACAAAGGCTGTGGGAGGGGTCGCTGAAGGCAGACTCGGGGGAAGCTAGCTGGTGAGGAGGCTGGAGGCAGGGAGGGCTCTGACCTCTGGAGGGGGCTTGGGGTGCCCAAGGACCCCAAGATGGACCTAACTGAGGGGTATCCTGTTGTCTGTGCCTGCAAGACCTGTCTCGGACTGTATTCCCGTCGTCTAAATAAACCTTCTGCTTTACTGGCTGGCTGAGAGTCATGGTGAATCGCAGGAAGCCGGAGGTGCAGGGCCCTGAGTCCCCCCTTACTCCGTGACAGCTGGCTATTCTCTATCACCTTACCACCTTCCAAGTGGTTGCAGAAGATTTCCTTAATTAATTGCTCCATTATCTTCCCTGGCACACAGAAGTTAAACTAACTGGTCTGTAGTTTCCTGGGTTGATTTTATTTCCCTTTTTATAGATGGGCACTATATTTGCCCTTTTCCAGTCTTCTGGAATCTCTCCCGTCTCCCATGATTTTCCAAAGATAATAGCTAGAGGCTCAGATACCTCCTCTATTAGCTCCTTGAGTATTCTAGGATGCATTTCATCAGGCCTTGGTGACTTGCAGGCATCTAACTTTTCTAAGTGACTTTTAACTTGTTCTTTTTTTATTTTATCCGCTAAACCTACCCCCTTCCCATTAGCATTCACTAGGTTAGGCATTCCTTCAGACTTTGTGAAGACCGAAACAAAGAAGTCATTAAGCATCTCTGCCATTTCCAAGTTCCTGTTACTGTTTCTCCCTCTTCACTGAGCAGTGGGCCTACCCTGTCTTTGGTCTTCCTCTTGCTTCTCATGTATTGATAAAAAGTCTTCTTGTTTCCCTTTATTCCCGTAGCTAATTTGAGCTCATTTTGTGCCTTTGCCTTTCTAATCTTGCCCCTGCATTCCTGTGTTGTTTGCCTATATTCATCCTTTGTAATCTGTCCTAGTTTCCATTTTTTATATGACTCCTTTTTATTTTTTAGATCATGCAAGATCTCGTGGTTAAGCCAAGGTGGACTTTTGCCACATTTTCTATCTTTCCTAACCAGCGGAATAGCTTGCTTTTGGGCCCTTAAGAGTGTCCCTTTGAAAAACTGCCAACTCTCCTCAGTCATTTTTCCCCTCAGTCTTGATTCCCATGGGACCTTACCTATCAGCTCTCTGAGCTTACCAAAATCCACCTTCCTGAAATCCATTGTCTCTATTTTGCTGTACTCCCTTCTACCCTTCCTTAGAATTTCAAACTCTATGATTTCATGATCACTTTCACCCAAGCTGCCTTCTACTTTCAAATTCTCAATGAGTTCCTCCCTATTTGTTAAAATCAAGTCTAGAACAGCTTCCCCCCTAGTAGCTTTTTCAACCTTCTGAAATAAAAAGTTGGCTGCAATGCAGTCCAAGAATTTGTTGGATAGTCTGTGCCCCGCTGTGTTATTTTCCCAACATATATTTGGATAGTTGAAGTCCCCCGTCACTACCAAATCTTGGGCTTTGGATGATTTTGTTAGTTGTTTAAAAAAAGGCCTCATCCACCTCTTCCACCTGGTTAGGTGGCCTGTAGTAGACTCCTAGCATGACATCACCCATGTTTTTTACCCCTTTTAGCCTAACCCAGAGACTCTCAACACTTCCGTCTCCTATGTCCATCTCCACCTCAGTCCAAGTGTGTACATTTTTAATATATAAGGCAACACCTCCTCCCTTTTCCCCCTGTCTATCCTTCCTGAGCAAGCTGTATCCATCCACACCAACATTCCAATCATGTGTATTATCCCACCAAGTTTCAGTGATGCCAACAATGTCATAGTTGTATTTATTTATTAGCACTTCCAGTTCTTCCTGCTTAACTTCCAGCGTGCTGGGTAATCTTTGTGCCTGCCTCCTTAGGGGTGGATGTGGACGACCAAAACACAGCTGGACAGACAGGTCTCTTCGTTGCCGCACTGCTGGGACACACCGCGGTCGCCCGGCTCTTCCTCTGGTTCAGAGCAGATCCCAACCAGTGAGTGGCCCTCATGGTGGAGCCAGTGGCCTGAGAGAGGAAAGGTCCCATATCCCATTCCCCTCCCCCTGAGCCAACCAGTCTCCTGCCTGGGGCCAGATCGGAGCTGGCGCCCTGGAAAGGCTCTGGATCCCATTCCCCCAAGCCAGACTGGAAGCAGTGCATTACGGGAAAATCTTCCCTTGTTGCCCTGGGGTCTCAGCAGTGCCTCCTAACACCTGTCCCGTGCACTTCCTTCCCCAGCCGGTGTTACGATGGCAGCACCCCTGTCCACGCCGCTGCCTTCTCCTGCCAGCGGTCCCTCTTCGCCCAAGTCCTGGAGGCGGGGGGTGACCTGAGACTCCATGATCAGCAGGGCAGGACCCCCCAGGACTGGGCTGAACAAGCTGGGAGTGACCAGAATGCCGAGGTACCTATGCAATCGAGGTGGGTGGCCTCCAGTGCTTAATTTGTAATGAAAGAGGTGCCTGGGCTCAAGCAATTTTTGTATATTCACAACTGATGCAGGAAGCCCAGAGACACCGGGGCTCTGAACCGCCCGGCCAAGAGGTGCCAGGGCTCAGCCCTGGCACAAATTAAGCACTGGGGGCCTCTGTATGGGATAAGGAGCTTAGCCTGAATCGTCTGCCTGTCGCCCCCCCCCCCCCAGGTGCTGGCATTCATTCAGCAGTGCCGTGCCCGAATGGTGGGGCTGACTCAGCATGGGGAGCAGGGAGCCACGCAGACGCTTTCCAGCAGGGTAGGGGGCTCGCCACGCAGCCTGCGTTCCTCCTTCTCCTCCCTGTCCTCCCTGCTCTCTGCCTCCTTCTGGTAAGACCCCTCCCCACAAAGCTGGGGTTCCAACAGTGCAGCAGCTCCCAGCATGCATTGCTCCATCTTGATCCCAGCAGCCATTCTGATGTGAGTGGATGGGAGGTAGCGCATGAGGTTACCATCCCCAGCATGCACTGCTCCGATGAGACTCTATGTCCTAGCATGTAATGCTCTATCGTGACATGAGTGGATAGGGAGTGTCTGGGTTGCTTGGCTAAAGATGGTGTGTTGCATGCTGGGAACTATAGTATAGAGCCACGGCCTGTCCACTCCCATCAAGATGGAGCATTGCATGATGGGACCTGCAGCCTCACAGGCCATAGTCCTGTCTGAGCATGTCAAGGTGATGCACTGCATTCTCGGGGAGCGGGAAACCTATTTTTATTTGGTGGCATGAAACAGCCTCAAGAGTGGATGGCTCACTACAAAAACTGCTGCTACTCACACCTTCTTGTTAACTGTTTGAAATGGGCCACCTTGATTACATTGACCTCATTAGCACTACACAAGTGATTTCCACCCCTTCTTGTCAACTGTTGAGAACAGCCCACTTCCACCTTAATTGAATTGGCTCCTTAGCACTGACCCCCACTTGGTAAGGCAACTCCCATCTTTTCATGTGCTGTGTATTTATACCTGCTACTGTATTTTCCACTCCATGAATCTGATGAAGTGGGTTCTAGCCCACGAAAGCTTATGCCCAAATAAATTTGTTATTCTCTAAGGTGCCACCGGACTCCTAGTTGTTTTTGCTGATACAGACTAACAGGGCTACCCCTCTGAAACCAGCCTCAAGAGGGCAGCACAGGGGTGGGGGCTGGTTATAACCTGAAGTGTCTGTCTCTGAGACCCCGTGTGACTCCAGTCTAGGGTGACCAGACAGCAACTGTGAAAAATCGGGACGGGGTGGGGGGTAATAGGCTTTTATATAAGAAAAAGCCTCAAATATCAGGACTGTCCCTATAAAATCGGGACATCTGGTCACCCTACTCCAGTCCCTGCTATTTAGAGATGCTCCCCTCGTCTCTCTGCCACAGTGAAGTGCCAAAATGGGGTGGGGTGGGCAGGGGGTTAGTAGGTAAAAGTTTAACTTTCAGCCTGCCCCACAGGTCTCTGGACAGCTCCGGGACGGATTGGAGTGGCAGGGGGCCTGTGGTTGGGTTTGGCCAGGTAAGCAGGGGGGTGGTTTCAGGTAAACAGAGGTCTCTGTTTGGACTGGTGGAGGGGGCATTCCCAGGTAGCAGGGGTCCCTGAATGGCCGGAGGGGTGGAGGGTGCTCCCAGGTAAGTGGGGGTCCCTGAAGGGATGGGGCATTCCCAGGTAAGCGGGGCCCTTGAATGGCTGGTGTGGGGGCAGTATGAAGCTCACGGGCTAAGGGCGTGGTTGGTACAGCTGGGTGGGGGGTAACCTGATCTCCACAGGGGGCCAGTACCATCTGATCACCCTTGTGTACCCCCCCCACAGCTGTGCCCCAGTGGCCCTCTGCGCCCCAGTTTTGCCTCTGTCACCCCCATCGCGGACCCGGACGAGCTGCTGCGGGCCCAGGCCGAGCCGGACCGCAGCTATGAGAATGGGCCCTACACACTCATGAGCAAGTAAGAGTGGGGGGGATGGGGTGTGTGGGAGGGTGATCCCCGATGCTGACCCCACCTTTCTACCACCCAGCTGCCTGTGGAAGGGACAGCTCGTCACTGTGCGAGGGCTGAAACCGGAGCCCCCCGGCAGCAGGCCCCATGGCCCCACGGACCTGCTGGTGGCAGAGCAACAGCACTGCAGGTAGCACCCCCACCCCACCGAATCCCACTGCCCCGGGCATCCCAGCCCCGGGGGGCCCCACCCCACCGAATCCCACTGCCCCGGCCCCGGGGGGCCCCACCCCACCGAGTCCCTCTGCCCCGGGCATCCCAGCCCCGGGGGGCCCCACCCCACCGAATCCCTCTGCCCCGGGCATCCGGGCCCCGGGGGGCCCTTCCCCTCCGAATCCCTCTGCCCCAGGCATCCCAGCCCCGGGGGGCCCCACCCCACCGAATCCCTCTGCCCCGGGCATCTGGGCCCCGGGGGGCCCTTCCCCTCCGAATCCCTCTGCCCCGGGCATCCCAGCCCCGGGGGGCCCCACCCCACCGAGTCCCTCTGCCCCGGGCATCCCAGCCCCGGGGGGGCCCCACCCCACCGAGTCCCTCTGCCCCGGGCATCCGGCCCCGGGGGGCCCCACCCACCGAATCCCTCTGCCCCGGGCATCCCGGCCCCGGGGGCCCCACCCGCCCAATCCCACTGCCCCGGGCATCCTGGCCCCGGCGGGCTCTTACCCTCCGAATCCGTCTGCCCCGGGCGTCCCGGCCCCGGGGGGCCCCACCCACCGAATCCCTCTGCCCCGGCCCCGGGTGGCCCCACCCCACCCCACCGAGTCCCTCTGCCCCGGGCATCCTGGCCCCGGGGGGCCCTTCCCCTCTGAATCCCTCTGCCCCGGGCATCCCGGCCCCGGGGGACCCCACCCACCGAATCCCTCTGCCCCGGGCATCCCGGCCCCAGGGGCCCCACCCGCCCAATCCCACTGTCCCGGGCATCCCAGCCCGAGGGGGCCCTTCCCCTCTGAATCCCAGCCCCTGTGAACCCCCTCTTCCCCCGTTAGCCATCGCTGCCCCTGTCCCCATGGGGAGCCTCTCCTGTTAGCGGGAGCGGCTGTGGCTGCCCCTCCTTTTCCCCGTGGGAGGCCCTGCACTGGGCTACACCTCAATAAGCCGCCCTCTCCCTTGTAGCCATCTGCACCACCCCCAGCTGCTGCTGCTCCTGGCCGTGAGCCCTTCCCTGGACCTGCGCGAGGTGCGTCTGGTGTTTGAGAGGGTGGAGATGGGCTCCCTCTACTGGGCCCTGCACCAGGAGGTGAGCCGGCCTGGGGCCAGGGTGAGGGGCTCCCTGTACTGGGCCCTGCACCAGGAGGTGAGCCGGCCTGGGGCCAGGGTGAGGGGCTCCCTGTACTGGGCCCTGCACCAGGAGGTGAGCCGGCCTGGGGCCAGGGTGAGGGGCTCCCTGTACTGGGCCCTGCGTTAGGAGGGGAGCCGGCCTGGTGCCGGTGTGACAGGCTGTTTGTGCAAGGAGGTGGGATGGGAACATGGGGGGGCAAGGGGCTCCCCACTCATGCTGTGTCTCCTGCTGCAGGCACCCCGCCCCCCTGCACCCCCCTCCTGCCTGGCCGCCTTGCGCCTGCTGTTGCAGCTGTGTGAGGCGCTGCTGTTCCTGCATGGGCAGGGGTATGTGCACCGTGCTCTCACCTCCCACGCAGTCCAGCTGGTGCGCCCCGGCCTGGCCAAACTCGGCAGCCTGGAGTACATGCAGCCACGGTGAGTCCTGTCAGGGTGAGGCCTGGGGGACCCTCGGAGAACCCCACTCTGATGCCTCTCTCCCTTGGCTTTCAGGGCCGAGACTGGGTCTCGGGACCCCACACCACCCCCTGAGCTCTATAACTGGCTGCCCCCGGAGGTGATCCGTGACCGCCCAGCCTCCACGACCTCCGACCTGTACAGCTTCTGTGCCGTCACCCAGGAGATCTTCACAGGTCAGCGCCCGGCGAGGCGGAGTGGGGCTGGACCCTCGCCAGCAATCTAACGCAGCCGCTCTGTGTTCCAGGGAGGTGATGGGCAGGGGAGTGGGGCCAGCCCCACCGGAGCTAACCTGGCTGCTCTGTGTTCCAGGCACCGGCCCCTGGGAGGTGATGGGCAGGGGAGTGGGGCCAGCCCCCCCGGAGCTAACCCAGCTGCTCTGTGTTCCAGGCACTGGCCCCTGGGAGGAGATGGGCAGGGGAGTGGGGCCAGCCCCCCTGGAGCTAACCCGGCTGCTCTGTGTTCCAGGTGCCGTGCCCTGGTACGGGGCGGAGGGTGCGGCTGTGTGGCAGTGGATGCAGGCAGGCCGGGTTCTGGCCCCTGATGCCTGCGTGCCCCCACCCTGCTATGAGGTGGTGAGGGCTGGGCTGGCCTTCCGGGAGCGGGAACGCTGTGGCTCCCTGCCTGACATTCGCTACGTCCTGCGCAAGGCCCTGCAGGTAACGGGGGAGGGGGGGGATTCCCCACCCTGGTCTGCCCCACCAGGATCTAACTAACCTGTCCATCCCCTTCCCAGGAGGCCGCGGGGCGGCTGGACGGCCCACTGTCCCTGTCTCCCAGGAGGCTGTGCGCGTGGGCAGGAGAGGCCTGGACCCCCCTGGAGTGCCTCCCTGCAGCCCCTGCAGGTGAGAGCCATGGGGTGCGGGTGGGGTGGACAGGGGGTACTGACGCCAGGCCCTCACCCCCACCCCTCTGCTCCCCAGAACCACTCTACTATGAGGTAGGGGATGGCAGTCCAGAGCGGGCAGCAGCCGATGGCAACGCAGGCCGATGGGCTGAGGTAAGGGGGTGGGGCAGGACCCTGGGACAGCACCAGGGGGCAGGTATCAGGAGGTCGGGATGAATGGGGTGCAGGCAGGGTCCAGGGGTGGGGGTGAGAATGGCTGGGTGGAAATCACAGAGTGGGCTCCAGCGCCCAGCTACCAGGGGTTGGTAAGTGCAGGGCGGAACGGCTGGGCACAGGCACCAGGGGCAGAGTGAGGGAATGAGGGGGTAAGGGCCAAGGAACAAGGTAAAGAGATGGGGAATGGGGCAGGATTCACTCCAGCCCCCCAGCCCCTTTCTCAGCAATGCCCCCTGCTTCCCCCCAGCCGGGCAGTGGCAGCCCAGTGCCAGGGCTACAGGGCAAGGGGCAGCCCAGCCCCCTGGCGTGCCAGGCCAGAGCAGCCTCAGACAGCAGCTTGGAGGTGGACAGCAGCAGCCAGGAGGAGACAAGGGGCAGTGAGAGTGACAGCCCAGGCTCCAGCACCACGGTATGTGGGTCTGTGCCCCTTGCCCTGCTTGCCTCAGCTCCCCTGGCATTTAACCCCTCTGAGTCTGCGTCTCCCCGGCCTGCACCCCGGCATCTAACCCCGTCTGCTTCTCCCCGGCCTGCACCCCGGCATCTAATCCTGTCTGCGTCTGCATCTCCCCGGCCTGCACCCCGGCACCTAACCCGTCTGTGTCGGCATCTCCCCTGCCCTGCACCCCGGCATCTAACCCCGTCTGTGTCTGCATCTCCCCGGCCTGCACCCCGGCATCTAATCCTGTCTGTGTCTGCATCTCCCCGGCCTGCACCCCGGCATCTAATCCTGTCTGCGTCTGCTTCTCCCCGGCCTGCACCCCGACACCTAACCCGTCTGCGTCGTCTGCATCTCCCCGGTCTGCACCCCGGCATCTAATCCTGTCTGCATCTGCTTCTCCCTGGCCTGCACCCCGGCATCTAACCCCATCTACGTCTGCTTCTCCCCGGCCTGCACCCTGACATCTAATCCCGTCTGTGTCTGCATCTCCCCAGCCTGCA
Organism: Emys orbicularis; assembly: GCF_028017835.1. Classification (NCBI taxonomy): domain Eukaryota; kingdom Metazoa; phylum Chordata; order Testudines; family Emydidae; genus Emys; species Emys orbicularis. The sequence continues at coordinate 18,401,569 of NC_088706.1, read as the reverse complement.
ACCCTGCCCTGCACCCCGGCATCTAATCCTGTCTGCGTCTGCATCTCCCCGGCCTGCACCCCGGCACCTAACCCCATCTACGTCTGCTTCTCCCCGGCCTGCACCCCGGCACCTAACCCCATCTACGTCTGCTTCTCCCCGGCCTGCACCCCGGCACCTAACCCCATCTACGTCTGCTTCTCCCCGGCCTGCACCCCGGCACCTAACCCGTCTGTGTCTGTATCTCCCCGGCCTGCACCCCGGCACCTAACCCGTCTGTGTCTGCATCTCCCCGGCCTGCACCCCGGCACCTAACCCGTCTGTGTCTGCATCTCCCCTGCCCTGCACCCCGGCATCTAATCCTGTCTGCGTCTGCATCTCCCCAGCCTGCACCCCGGCACCTAACCCCATCTACGTCTGCTTCTCCCCGGCCTGCACCCCTGACATCTAATCCCATCTGTGTCTGCATCTCCCCGGCCTGCATCCCGGCATCTAATCCCATCTGTGTCTGCATCTCCCCGGCCTGCATCCCGGCATCTAATCCCATCTGTGTCTGCATCTCCCCGGCCTGCACCCTGGCATCTAACCCCGTCTGTGTCTGCATCTCCCCAGCCTGCACCCCGGCATCTAACCCATCTGTGTCTGCATCTCCTCAGCCTGCGTCCCGGCATCTAACCTCATCTACGTCTGCTTCTCCCCGGCCTGCACCCTGGCACCTAACCCCATCTACGTCTGCTTCTCCCCAGCCTGCATCCTGGCACCTAACCCGTCTGCATCTGCATCTCCCCGGCCTGCACCCCGGCATCTAACCCTGTCTTTGTCGGCATCTCCTCAGCCTGCACCCCCTGCCCTGCACCCCTGGCACCTAACCCTGTCTGTGTATCCGTGGCCTGCACCCCCACAATCTAACCCTGTCTGCATCTGTCTTCCCAGCCTGCACCCTCAGCACCTAGCCCCATCTGGGTCTGCACCTCCAGCATCTAACCCCATCTGTATCTGTGTCTCCCGGGCCTACACCCCTGGCATCTAACGCCGTCTTGGTCTGCATCTCCTACTCCTGGGGGAATTCTGCGCCACTGAGCAATGCAGAATTTTGCAGAAATTAACATGCGTGCAGAATTTCCTTTCCCCCCACAGAAATGGGCTGCTGGACCCGGTAGAGCCCAGCTCGTACATAGAAGACACTGCTGGGGGGATGGGGAGGGAGCTGGAGGGCTCCTGGCAGCTGCAGTTCCCAGCCTGCCCTGGGAGGAGAGGGCAGCGCACAGGAAACTCCGTGCAAGCGTGGGACGAAGCATCAGGCTGTTTCTTCCCCTGGATCCCTGGGCTCTGGGGGTGGATGTCTGGGCAAGGGGGGCCCCCTGGCTGGACTCTGGGGGGGAGGGTACCTGGGCCGAGGGGGCTTGCAGCTGGGTTCTGCGGGAGAAGGGGTGCCGGGCCGGGGGACCCGGCGGTTGGGCTTTGCGGGGAGGTGTTGTGGGTGTCTGGCCCCCCGGCTGGGCTCTGGGAGGGGGAAGGGGGCAGAGAAACAGGAACTGGGTTGTCAGAGGGGTTTCTTTAACGCTCTGCTCCTGGGGGGATTTTTGTGTGCGTCTGTATTGTTTCAGACGTACTTGCTGCCAGGTATTTTGAAATAAATTACCAAAATAATTGAAACTGACATGATTATGTAGTGTTATTTTGACAAATACAATTTGCAGAATTTTGCAGAATTTTTAATTTTTTGGTGCAGAATGCCCCCAGGCATAGGTAGTGCGGTGTGAGGGTCACTGCAAATGCTGGGTGAGGGGCATTAGTCTCTGCAGAGTGGACGAGTCTCCGTCGGGCGTCTGTCTCAGTGAGACGCAGTGAACAGAGCTCACAGGATGAAGCAGGAAGAATGCAGGCCCAGGTCGATGTTCAGTCTGAGGGGGCGGTGAAGCCACGTGGCTTACCTTGAAGGAAGTGTGAGACCCCTGGGGGGTCTGGCTCACTGAAGGGGTTCCTTCTAGACACTGTTCCAAAGCTGGGGCTGTAGCACTGATCCTGTGACTCCGTGACAACAGTCAGGTGGAGGCACCACCAGGGCGTAGCGAAGAACCAGGCCGCTGAAACCCACTGCGGCCAGAGCAGAGGGACAGCGCCAGGTCAGAGCTCCTGTTGACGATTAGCTGCCCTTAGTGGTATGGCAACGCGTAAAACCCCCTTACACTCCTGGAGGCACCGCTGGGATTGTAAAGAAAAAAAAACTCCCTTTTATCCCGTGTGAGTCAGCATGGACAGAGGACAGGTCCCAGAGTGGTGTGATGGGGATGAAGTAGACCCACAACAGGCTGTGGTGGTGGGAGGCTTTGGCAGGAGTATCTCCAGAGTACAGATTGTACAGGCCATGGCTACAGTAAAGGCCTCGGGCCAGGTCACCTTCCATGGCAGAAGCTATCGGGAGAAAGAACAGAGATGGTATGCCTCCAGGAGGTTCGATGTGCAGATGGGAGCTGGAGACATAACTGTGGATGGCGAGGGAATGCAATGGACTCTACAAGCTAGAACTATGCCCATTCTGCCCCCTGCTCCATGGGATGAGACATCTGACTTTCAAGGAGAAATTCAGCGTTTTCCCCAGAGAATGGGAAATAGGGAAGAAGTTCTGAGGGCATTGTATAGTCCTGCCCCATCTTCTCACCCTTTGACAGAAGATCATTCCCCAGGCCGTGGGACAAGTGGTAGGCCTGGAAGTTGGAACTAAGAACCTTTTCAGGGATAAAACCTACCCCTGCGCATGAAGAAGAATTTGAGACCTGGTTGGATCATGCTGGTCAGACGGAATAGGAATGGGCATGCACCAAAAGCGAAAAAAGAGACTAGTGGAAAGTCTGCACGGACCTGCTGCTGAATCTGTCAGGGCACTCAGGGCCAGTAGCCCAGAGGCAACTGCAGCTGAATCAGAGCTTCCAAAGAAGAGAGGTAAAGTGGAGAGGATGTTATATTAAAATTCCAGACCACCCATCAGGAACCTGGAGAGAAGCTATCTCAGTATCTGGCAGAGGTGGAACAACTCCTGCAGAGGGCCCATTATAAGAAGGGAATTGCAGGGAGTGATTTGGATTGCCTCAGACTGGAGCAAGTGTGAAATGGTGCGAGACATGCTGGATTGATGCTCTTCTAGTTGCGATTAAAAGACAGAAAGGGAAATTCCCCATCTTTTGCTACACTGCCCAGAGAGGTCAGGGAATGGGAAACTCAGGATTCTAAAGATAACCCTTCCCGAGGGACTGACATGTGTGGACTTTGGAAGCTGCTTAGTATAACATCCCTCCTGAAAGTGACCATAGGATGAAACAGCTAGGTGAATTGCGAGAGAAAGTAGCTGTCCTGACAGTGAAACAGCACTCTGTAGTGCAGGGGTAGGCAACCTATGACACATGTGCCGAAGGCGGCACGTGAGCTGATTTTCAGTGGCACTCACACTGCCTGGGTCCTGGCCACCGGTCCGGGGGGCTCTACATTTTAATTTAATTTTAAATGAGGCTTCTTCAACATTTTAAAACCCTTATTTACTTAAACTATTGTTGTATGTAAGTTCTATATTATAGACATATAGAAAGAGACCTTCTAAAAACGTTAAAATGTATGACTTGCACGCGAAACCTTAAATCAGAGTGAATAAATGAAGACTCGGCACACCACTTCTGAAAGGTTGCCGACCCCTGGTCTAGTGTCTCCCCAACAAATGACAAAAGGTCAAGTATTTGTCCCCCAGAGCAAATGCAAGATGGACTGCTGGACTAAAGAGGCAGGGGTCAAGAAAGTCATAAGGCCTGGTGGAATCCTTGCCTCTTGGAGCCCATGCCTTTCTGTTGTTGATGTAGAGAGTTGAGGAACAATTTAAAGCCCTCTATGCCAGTAAGACAGCGGGAAAAAGAGTGATCAGATAAGGACTCACCCTGGGTCCCGTAGTCACCTTCGCTTCCCCAACTCAAAGATGTGAAGGCTTAGGCTTTGCCTCCAGCTACGCCAGGCTTGGCTGTAGGACTGTGGACCAAAGTCTGAGGTTGGAGTGGCTATTGAGGGAATAGCATGTACAGCTGTTCTTCATAGTGGCTCTCAGCTCATTATCGTCTCTGAACACTTTTACTGGCAACATCTGTCCCATCTGCCCCTAACGGGGTTGGCCACATGGGGGTCAGGAGATGACCAGTGCCCATATCTGTGAAATATGCTAGTGAAGTTACAATTCCCAAAGGATGTGGTTGGAGTTGAGAGAGACACTCTTGCTTTGATCTGTCTCCACCAGATAGCCAAACCTGGCGCCTTGTATTGTAGGAACACTTGCAGCCTTGGCTGGAGCTTTGGCCCAGCTATGCCAAGAGTTTGCTGGACCTAAATATACACAAAGCCTGAAGCTCCATGCGCTGTGTTTGGAAGCATACCAAGCTAAAGAAGGAGAGCGAGACCAGTGTGGACTCGGAGGACCGGTGAGAATGGTGAAACTAGGATATGGGACTCCAGTTACCATTCCTGCTAGGATGGAATTGCTCAAGTGGATCAGAAGGCCACTGTCACGGAGTGTGGGGAAACACAAGGCCCTGCACCCCCGGCTTCCTGCGATTCACCATGACTCTCAGCCAGCCAGTAACACAGAAGGTTTATTTAGACGACAGGAACACAGTCCAAGACAGGTCTTGCAGGTACAGACAACAGGACCCCCTCAGTTTGGTCCATCTAGGGGCCCCAGGGACACCAGAGCCCCGTTGGGAAGCCCAAGCCCCGTCTGGGCTCCCCTCCATTTCCCCAGCCAGCTCCAAACTGAAACTCCCTCCAGCGTCTCCCTCAGCCTCCCTCTGGCTCCTCCCACAGCCTTTGTCCAGTTTCCTGGGCAGAGGTGTCACCTGGTCTCCAACCCCTCTTCCTGGGTTCTCATGTTACATGCTCAGGTATCCTCCCTCAAGGCCAGTCTCCCATCCCCCAGTGCAGACCGTCCCAGCAAAACTCCCCTGCAACCTTCCCAGGCCAACACTCCCCGCTCAGCATTCAAAGAACACATTAAGAACATTCCCACTTCGTCACAGCCACCAATCAATCAGTTGATCTTGGTTGAAGCCTCAGATACAGATATGCTGCTGGGAGGATTGATGTTGAAGAGAGGTGTAGCCAAAACCTCATCTCGTACAGAACGCGTCTGTAAAGCTACTGGTGGCTAATGAATCTGAGCACCCAATCACTATCCTTCGGGGAACTGTGTTAGTGCAGGTATACTGGGCTGCAGCACTGGCCCGTCTGCCCCCCGCAGGAAGATTATACCCATATTTGACCCAGAGAAGTTGGACTTTAGGAACTCCCCAGTTCCTCTGGTGTGGAAAGAGAGATTGAAATGGAAACTAGTGCAGAGAGCCCAAGTGTTCTCCACTTGTGAGTGGGTTGGTCAACTCCTTGGCACATCACATTCCGCAGAATGATAGGCCTTTCTATGAAAGATCGAAGAGACTAGCACCTGCAGATATCGAAGATGTTCGGAAACCTGTGCAGGAGATGAAGACTGAAGGAATCCTACAAGTCTTTATGCCTCCCCAGTTGTTGTGGCCAGAAAAAAGAATGAGGATTATGCATTTGCATAGATTATCATACTTTGAATAGATGTACCTGACCCCAGTGTACCACTAAGAGTGGATGATGCCTTAGAGTCACTGCCTAATAGGAAGCGGTTAGTAACTTCTTCTCAGATCCAAAAAGGAAAACCATCAGATACGCAAAAGAGCCTTCATCTGTCCACTCGGCTTCAGGGAATATGTGGGGCCATTCCAGAGATTAATTGAGTGGATGGTTGGTGACCAGTAGCGTAGCTAGTGGGGTGCAGGGGAAGCAGCCGCTTCCCCTCATCACATTTTTCAAAAGTGGCGCCTGAGCAGGGCTGGCCGCGCCTAAACGCTCCGCCCCCCTGCTCCTCCCCCTCCCCTGCTTCCCGCGAATCAGATGTTCGCGGGAAGTCTGAAAACAAGCAGGGGCAGGCCGGCAGCAGGAGGTAAGCTGGGGCAGGGGGGGAACGCGAGGAGGAGGGCTCCGGGGAGGCGCGGCATGGCCCAGTCCGGCCCTAGCCGAGCGGCTCCCTCCGGCCCCGGCCAAGTGGCTCCAGCCCTGGCCGGCCCCAGCGGCGCTGGCTCGGCTTGGGACCTGGGACGCCGGCCGCGGCTGAACGCGCCGGCCCCAGCGGCTCTGGCCCGGCTCGGGCCCCAGGGCACCGCCGCCGGCCCGGTCCCAGCGGCTCCGGCCAAGCACGCCGGCCCGGTCCCGGCGGCTCCAGCCCCAGCCCCAGCCTGGCTCGGGCCCCAGGGCGGCGGCCCCGGTTCCCGGAACGTGGCCGGAGCTGTGCGGCTCTCCCCCCACCTCTGCCATGAGGAGCCCTCCGGCCTCCCCGAAGGCTGTGCCTGCTGCTACGCTGGGGGGAGCCGCCAGCCCCAGCTAGCCCTCGCCGCCAGCCCGCCCCTGGCCCCCTCCCCCCGGCCCGAGCCCCTCCGAGGGGGGACGCAGCATGGCCGCAGCTTGGCTGGAGGAGCCAAGGGGGGGGGGGGCACGGCGCGGCCAGAGGAGGAGCCAAGGGGGGGCGTGGCCAAAGTGGGGCGCCTTTTTTAGGTTTGTTCCCCCTGCACTTAGGACCTGGCTACGCCACTGTTGGTGACATGAACCTTCTGCAAGTCCTGGTGTATCTGGATGACTTGATAGTATTCGGTCGCACTTTGGAAGAGCACGAAGAATGTTTATTAAAAAATGTGTGACTGTCTGCAGTGACATGGATTGAAGCTATCTCTAGACAAATGCCAGTTCTGTCAGGAAAACAAAGTACGTAGGGCATACACTCCATCTCGAGATGGAGTTGCTGCAGATCCGGACAAACCAAAAACACTGTGGACATGATCAAGCCCCAAAACCTTGAAAGAATTACAGGGTTTTTGTTTGTTGTTTTTTGGTGGGGGGGGGTTTTCTGCAATTATTATAGGTGATTTGTAGTGGGATTTTCTGCCCTTTGTCATCCCTTAGATGAACTCACCAAGGCGTATTCCCCATAGGAAAAGGGTATCTGGATGCAGAACCTGACATCTACCAGTCAAAGAACCCTTTGGAAGCCAGTGGACTCTGTAGTGAGAATGCTTTTTTGATGTTAATAGATGCACTGGTGCATGCTCCTGTGTTAGCTTTTGCTGATACTAACAAACCGTATCTTCTACACATTGATGCTAATATGGAAGGATTTGGAGAAATAGTCTATCAAGAATATACAGATGGAGGGGCAGGGCCGGATTAACCTTTTGTGGGTCCTGGTGCCTGGACCATGGCTCTGCTCCCTGGCCCACCCATGCTCCTCCCTGAGGCCGTGCCACAGCTCACATGGGGGGGGGGGGCGCAAAGAGGAGGGATCGGCAGGTGGGGCCTCGGGGTGGGGGGGAAGAGGCTGGGGTGGGATCTTCCGGGTGGAGCGCATGTGGGGCTCCTTCCGAGTGTGGGCACGGCCCCATTTTAAACCCAATACTGTGGATGGGGACCAGTTGCTTATACCAGTAGGAGTCTAATATCTATCCAGCTCACAAACTAGCACCAAAGTGGGCTGTGGCCAAGAAATTTCACGATTATTTTTATGGAGCAAAATGCACAATCTGTACTGAAAACAATTCCTTAATTTAGGTCTTGAAGTCGGCCTGTTTGGATGCCACAGGGCATAGGTGGTTAGCAGCATTGGCCACCTATGACTTCCTAATGTAGTATTGCCCAGGGCCTGATGCATTATCCTGCAGGCTGGACAGAGAGGGTGCCAGGCCAGGAATGGACTGACATCCCAGCTCCTGGAGTGAGGGTTTGCGTAAGCTGGCTGAGTCCCAGCCTCTTAGCCTGAATCAGATGCACAATGGCATCATCGAACTGCTGGGAGCCCCTCCCAATGCTATGCCCGAGGGGTATACAGATGCCACCCAACTGGATCTTACTTCATTTCCCAGATTGCAAGGGGAAGATATTCGCACTCAAGAGCTCCCAGCCTGAAAGTGACCCTGACTGCTGAAAGCTGGGGGAGACCTGGGAATACCATACAGAATGCCCATCCAGATGCAAAACTGATCTTGAGAGTGGAATCAGTTGACATCGAAAAGAGGCCTGTTCTATCGAGAGACGAGGGACTCACTTCATCACCATCATCATCAGCTGGTGTTGCCAGGAGAATTCAGGGACCTGGTGCTGAAGTCCTTGCATGATGAAGGAGGGCACTTTGGGGTAGACCAGACACTTGGGAGGGTAAGAAGATGGTTCTATTGGCCCAGATTAGCGAGGGTTATAGAGGAATATTGGTAAGAATTGTGCCAGCTGTTGAGCTTGGAAGACGTTACCCAAACCATGTGCCCAGTTAGTTAACATCCAAAGCAAGGGACCCATGGATCTTGTGTGTTCCTAGAATCTGACAACGAAGGGAACACTAGCGTATTAGTGGTAACAGATCATTTCACTCAGTAAGCACAAGCATTCCCCGTGAAACATCAGCGTGCTCCCACTGTAGCCAAGATAGTATTGTGCACTACTGCTGGCCTTCCAGAATTCACTCTGATCCAGGGTGTGACTTTGCAACTATACTTATCAAAGAACTACTACAAATAATTGGGGCAAAGAAATCCCGGATCTCACCATATCACCCACAAGGGGCCCCACAGCCAGAACGTTTCACTGGGGCACTTTTGAACATGCTTGGGACTCTCAGCCCGATACAAAAGCACAAATGGAGCCAACATGTTTCACAACTAGCACACACTTATAATTGTACCAGGAATGATGCCACTGGATTCTCCTCTCGTTGTCTAATGTTTGGGAGGGAAGCGAGACTACCTGTGGACATTTGTTTTGGAGTGACTCCAGATGGAGGTGGCCTTCACGCCTTCAGTGTGTAAAGAAAATAACAACGGGAGAAACGCCTATTGACTGGCTATGGCTGCGGCAGTGAAGAGCACAACTCAGAATAAGACCTGACGTGACCAGTGCATAAGAGAGCAAGAACTACTCCCAGGTGACTGCGGTTTGATAAGGAACTCAGGAGTAAAATGGAAGAACAAGCCAGGAGACCGTTGGAAATCAGAACCCTATCAGGTTGTTCGGAAACGACCTGGGATTCCCATAGATCAGCTCCGGAGAGAAGAAGGAAGGAGAGAGATCAGAACTCTTGACAGGAATCGCTGGTTGGCGATTGGGCAGTTGGTACGGTTCCCTGGAAGTGAGCCGGCCACTACGTCTGCTAGTAGCAATCCGGCTCTTCCACAGAACGAGGATGGGCCGGCTGTGACGGAACAAGACACGAAGGGGAGAGCATCGTTCATCTCTGGTGATGAATCTGATGATTGGAGTTTAACTACTTTTATCAACCCCCCCAGAGCCTAGAATCGGGCTACGCTGTGAGGCCCCATTACAGCTCCCACTGGCAGATATGGCTGCAGAGCAGGCAGCGATGCCCAAGGAAGGGGAGGTGCTGCTCACAGGAAGTCTCCTGTGCTGGACGCAGAACCTGATGTGGAATTACAGCCCGTTCCAAGGAAGGCGCATGCTGCGGGGCCGACTGGGAGAGAGAGGTGAAGCCGCTTGTAAGGCTTACCCATGACCTGCCTGGTACCTCAGCCAATAGCCCTACCCATGTGGGGCGTAACGCTGTAGCTGCCGTGCGCACTGGTGAAAGCAAGCGTAAAGAGGCTTGCCGTGTGCGTTAGTTACAACGGGTTGTAATGAGGTTGTGAGCTGGGGTGCTCTTGCAACAGGAGAAACGCTGTTAACGTTGAGGGGATAGCTAATGGGTAACGTTAAGGGGTGGGTAAAATGTATTAATTGAGTGTCGGGACGGCCGACTTTACACCCATATCCCCAGCATCTAACCCCGACTATGTCACCCGTAGGAGCCGGCCCGGCCCCCAGCCCTGCCCTGCGTGAGCAGCCTCCAAGCCTCAGCCTGCCTGCTGGATCAGGCCCAAGCCTCGCTGGAAACCCTGGAGCGCCGCTTTGCCTCTGGCATCCAGGCCCTGCAGGACTTCGTCAGCCTCCAGGGGGCGCTCCCGGCCCAGCCACGCTGCGGCAGGCGTGGGGCTGGCCAAACTGGGGCCACCCGAGCATGCTGCAGCCTGGGGGCCCTGCAAGGGTCTGGCCAGCCACCCATGGCCCCAGCAGGTGAGTCATACCTCCCAGCCTCCCCCCACTAGAACAGAGCAGGTGGGCTCCACCGAGCTCTGTGGATGGGGGGTAGTAGGCAGCCCCCCTTGCGGAGCCCCGGCCGTGCTGCTCTGGGTGCCAACTTTGGGATCCCCTGGGTGCCTGGCTGACAGCACCAAGGAGCAGCACAGGGCCTGCCCAGCAGTGCTGGCCCCCCACTCCTGGGGTGTGACTGCCCCCAGGCCGTTATCCCTCCCCCTGCCAGGGCCTGGCCAGCACCCCCCGACCTGGGGCCCCTCCTCCCACCCTGGCCAGGGCAGTGTCCCACACTCACCCACTCCCTCCTCCCCAGGCAAGCGTAGCAGGGCCAGCACAGGGCCTGGGGGTCATCCCCTGCAGACCCTCATCGATTTCTCCGCCTGGGTACGAATGCAGGAGCAGCAGCAGGTAACGGAGAGAGGAGACACCCCCCCCCGGCTGCCCCCCCAGATCTGCCACCATCACCGACTCTCCTCCCCCCTCCCCCCCGCCCCGTCTGTCTGCAGGGCCTGGGACGCTCCGACCTGGCCCGTGAGCCGACCCTGGACAGCCCCTTTGGCACCCTGCAGTCGTGAGTGGCCGGGCAGCCCTGCAGTGGGATGGGAAGCAGAGGCCAGCGCTCCCCTCAGCATTTTACCCAGCAGCCTCTGCTGCAGTCCCCCAAGTTGGGGAGGGAGGGAGGGAGCAGGGCTGAGAACCACCCTCGAGCACGTGTTATGGGGAGCAGCACCCCCATGGGTGGCACATGCTTGACCCTGGCTCATGTCCCCGTTATCACAGCAGGGCTGGGAATGGGGGGAGCGGTGAGGCAAGGGGGGCTGGGGCTGGAGAGCAGGTGTAATGGGAGGAGGGAGGCCGGTGGCTTGACAGATCCGGCTATCGCTTCCTGCAGCAGCCATGGGGAGCACCATGTGGGGGGGCTGGGCCACCCCCACCTCCCTGCTAACCTGCCCCCACTCCCCAGGCTGGACCTGCTGCAGGAGATCATCGACGAGCTGAAGGGCACGGGAGACGCCGGGGCCAGGCGGCCGGCGGGCAGGGAGCAGAGCAGGTAGGGACACTGCCCCCCTCACCCAGCACCCGGGGCCTTCCCCCAGCCCTGCCACCCTCCACTAACCCCAGCTCCCCCCTCTAGGGCAGCACGACAGAAGAGGACAGCTCGGTCCCACGCAGCAGCCGAGAGTAGCACCGTGCCCCTGCGCCAGGACAGCTGGGATGTGGGAGGGAGGGGGGCTTGGGCCTCCCTCTAAGACCCCCGCCCCAACCGGGCCGAGATCTGCTCCCCCCTCGATGACGAATAAATGGCCTGGCCAGAGCTGGGGGCTGTGCGCAGTGAGAAGGCAACACCCCCCCACCCGGCATCTAACCAGAGCCCCCTGCTCCCAGCTCCCAGCCAGAGACACATCCCCGCCCCAGGGCTCCCAGGCAGAGACCCACACAGCTGGATGCTGGATGCCAGCCCCAGCCCAGGGCTCCAGCTTCTTCCGTTTATTGTAAAACCCAGGAGGACACAGGACATGGCAGCTGGGGTGCCCCCCCCAGTAAGTGACAGGAGAGCTGCAGAGAGGGTCTCCTACCCCCCCCCCCCATCCCCACTGATGGGAACCTCAGGCCGACTCCTCCCCTTCCCAGCCCCTGGGGCTGCCGGAGACTCAGGCCAGCCACTGCTTTCACCTCTCAGCGCCAGACACCTCCCACCCCCCCGGTACAAGTTACCCTAGTGACAGAGCCCCCCAGCCCTGCCCGCTCCCCAGCCCCCCGGCTTGCAGTCTGGGCTGGCCCCGGGGAGCGGCGCCCGCCCCACCAGCTGCAGCAGGCGCTGGGTGAGATAGAGGCTGGCAGGGCGGCGCGACAGCAGCTGCAGGAGGGGATCCGGGCCCAGCGAGACCGACAGCACCTGCAGAGGGGGCGGGGAAGGAGAGAGGGGCTGTCAGGGGTGCAGGGCTGGAGCTGCCCAGGGCTCACCCGTGCCCCCAGCCCAGCCTCCCAGCAGGGCATCCCTCCCCCTCCCCCAGGGCAGGCTGCCCCCCGGCTCACCTTGCCGCTGCGGCACACCCCCACCAGGCCGTGGCGGGGGGGGTCGGGCACCGTGGCGAAGACGATGTCCCAGGCCAGCTGGACGCGGTGCAGGGGCTGGGCGGTCTCCACGTCGGCCAGGAAGAGCAGGGCGTGCTTGGTGAGCACCAGGGCCAGGCCCAGCCTTGGGGCGAACTGCAGGGAGGGGAGGGGAGGAGAGGGGCTGGGTCACGCACGCCCAGATAGCCCCACACTACTGGCAGGCACCCCCAGCAACCCCCCTCATCTCCCCCAGGGACCCACCACACACCCTGCTCACCTGCACGGCGCTGGGGAAGTCCCCGGGCCTGGCACCCTTGAAGGCTAGGCTGGCGCGGGCACTCAGCAGGGCAGCGTTGCCTGGCTGGTGCGGGCCCAGCTCCACCACGTGGAACTGAGAGAGAGGGGGGTGGTCAGACGGGTACAGCCCTTCCCCAGCCCCCATCTGCCACCTGCCTGCCCCCCGCCCTGGCACTGCCCTCTGCCACCTCCACTCCCGCCCACCCCAGGCACTACCCACAACCCTCCGGGAGCCAGCCCCCACCTGCCCTGCCTTTCCTCTCCCGCCCACCGCAGGCACTACCCACAACCCTCCGTGAACCAGCCCCCTTCCACTCCCGCCCATCCCAGGCACTACCCACAACCCTCCGGGAGCCAGCCCCCCCCCAGTCACACACCTGCCCGTAGCGCTCTGCCCCGTGCCGGACGGCGGCCAGCAAGGCGGAGGAGGGGTGGGGGTTCCTGGAGAAGCTGTGCCGGGGCAGCGCCACCGCCTGGGCCTCGATGACCTGGGAGAGCCGCCCCCCCCGCCAGTGCAGCTGGGTCAGCCCCACCACCTGGCCCTTCTGGGGAGAGACATGGGGTCAGCCGGGCAGAGGGGCCGCTGGGATTCTGGGGGAAGCTGGCAGGGGGGGGGCGGTCCTTACCTGGTCCAGGCCCAACGTGGACAGCGCCAGCCAGAGCCCGCTGGCGTCCTGCTGGTATCCCACCACCTCCGTGCGCCACAGCTGCTCATGGCGCCAGAACTGACGCCGCGGCTTTGGGCCTGCCGGCCGGGGGGTACAGACTAGAGTTAGGAGCTTAGAGAGCCCTGCGACCACCCCTCACGGCACCCCCTGCCCCACGCCGACCACCCACCCCCCACGGCACCCCTTGCCCGATCCCCCCACGCCGACCAGCCCCCCCCCCCGACACCCCCTGCCAACCAGCCCCCTCCCCACGGAACCCCCTGCCGGACCCCCCCCATGCCAACCAGTCCCGCTCCACAGGACCCCCAGGCTAGCCCCCCATTGACCAGCCCACCCTCCTCCCAGGGCGCCTGTCAGCAACCCGGCGGGGGTGGCCTGTGGCATGCTCACGGCTGAGGGCCCAGTGGAACACCTCCTCCTCCGTCACCAGCGCCAGCGTGTTGGGCTCCAGCCAGGCCCAGAACTCCAGGGGGTGGGCAAAGGTCCACTGCCAGTGTAGGCAGCGCTGCGCCACGTCGAACACCTGTGCCACACAGCCCGCTGCGGGCAGAGACAGGTCAGCGCCCCGGGGCCCGGCCCCACGGCCCGCTGCGGGCGGAGACGGGCCCCGGGGCCCGGCCTCACGGCCCGCTGCGGGCGGAGACGGGTCAACTGAGCCATGGGGGAGGTGAGGTGAGGACCCCCATTGGGGTGCAGTGAGGCCATGGGGCTGAGGGTCAGGCCGGGGCCTCTATGGGGAGTTGATGCTATTACCAGTCAGCCTGGAACACCCCCCACCCTGTTCCCTGGCCTGGGGGTCTGGCCCCCGCTGCCCCCCTCCTCGTACCCGTGAGACCCCCATACCTCGTAGGGCCAGCAGGGGCTGGCTGGGGTGGGCCAGCGCGCCCTGGGCCTGGTGCAGGGGCCAGCTGTGGGTGGCTGGGCCGTGGGGCTCACGCAGGTCGAGCAGGGTGACTCGGGCCCCAGCAGGGTCCTCGGGGGGGCCATGCCGGACGCAGAGCCGCCAGGGCGCGGAGAGGGTGACGCGAGGGTAGGTGATCTGCTCTGAGGGGATGCCGTGGTGCTGCAGCTGGGGGGAGAGAGGGGTTAGAGGGGCACCAGCACCTAGGTCATCCCCCCACAGTCCAGAGCCTTCCTGCCCCCAACACAGCTGTGCATCCCCAGGGGTCCCCCAGCCCAGGGTCCCCCCTTCTCCAGACACTCTTCCCTCAGGGATCACCACTCCCCCACCTTCCCCAACACAGGTCACCCCCCAAAGCCCTCCACCCCCACCATGACACCCCAGAGCCCCCTTCCCTTTACCTGGGTCAGCACCTCCACCCGCACGGGGGACTCGCCCATGGCTGAGGGGGCAGGTCAGCCCTGGGGGTAGGGAGCTTACCCCTGGGTGGCCCCAGGCACCCAGCCGTGCAAGACACACTACACCCCCAAAGCCCTGCCCCAGGGAAACCCCCTCCCCCTGCTCACTAGCTCCCTACTAGGCCTCCACAGGGGTCTGATATATCCCCTCCCCCGGCACTGCCCGGCCACACCCTGCTGCAATCAGCGCTAACGAATGGGTGGAGCCCACCCTCTGACAACATCACAGAGAGCAGCTTGGGACCCAGGAGTCCTGGCTCTACCCCACCAGCCCGCACTCCCCTCCCAGAGCCACAAGAGAACCCAGGAGTCCTGGCTCCCAGCCACCCTGCTCTAAACCACTAAACCCCATATCCCTCTCAGATGCATGAGAGAACCCAGGAGTCCTGGGTCACAGACTATGACTCCCCTTCCCCCTGCACTGGGGTTCCTTCCCAGCCCTTCCCCCCACTTCTCCCCAGGACTCTCAGTGGGGCACACACGGTGTACGGGGGCCCCCACTCCCCTACGTACCACCTGCTCTGGCAGGGTCCCAGCCTCCGCGGTCTGTGTCGGGGAACAGGCCCAGCGAGTGTGAGAGCTCCAGGGATCGGGCCCTGAATGTGAGCCAGCAGCCCGGCCGGGGCCCTGGTGTGAACTGACCCCTCAGCCCAAGGGCCTTAACTCCGCCGCAGGGCACTGGATCCCACTGCTCACACCAGCGGGGATGGAGCGAGATCAGGGGCCGTCGGGCTGGGTGTGGCGCAGACCCGCAGGGAGCGAGATCGGGGGCCGGCCGCGGCGCAGACCCACGGGGAGCGAGATCGGGGCCCATCGGGCCGGGCGTGGCACAGACCCGCAGGGAGCGAGATCGGGGGCCGGCCGCGGCACAGACCCACGGGGAGCGAGATCGGGGCCCATCAGGCCGGGCGTGGCGCAGACCCGCGGTGAGCGAGATCGGGGCCCATTGGGCCGGGCGTGGCACAGACCCGCAGGGAGCGAGATCGGGGGGCGGCCGCGGCGCAGACCCACGGGGAGCTAGATCAGGGCCCATCGGGCCGGGCGTGGCGCAGACACGCAGGGAGCGAGATCGGGGGCCGGCCGTGGTGCAGACCCACGGGGAGCGAGATCGGGGCCCGTCGGGCCAGGCGCGGCGCAGACCCGCGGTGAGCGAGATCGGGGCCCATCGGGC
Organism: Emys orbicularis; assembly: GCF_028017835.1. Lineage (NCBI taxonomy): Eukaryota > Metazoa > Chordata > Testudines > Emydidae > Emys > Emys orbicularis. The sequence continues at coordinate 18,385,858 of NC_088706.1, read as the reverse complement.
CGGGCGCGGCGCAGACCCGTGGTGAGCGAGATCGGGGGTCCCGTTGTGTGGGGCGCAGGGTCTCAGCCCCTCCCATGAGAGCAGGATGTGTCTGTACACAGCCGAGCGCTGGGGTGTAGAGCCAGGGAGCAGGAACTGAAGTGGGAGGGAGTGGTAAAGAGCTGGGGAGGGGCCCAGGGCTGGCAGGGGCTGCGGGTCAGGAGTGAGGGGCACCGCAGGGCTGGGCTGGCGGGGGGCTGCGGGTACGTCCATCTCCCTGCAGTGCCACAGACCCACGGACCCCCCCCCCACCCAATCTCAGACCCTCAACCCCAGGACACCCAGGTGCTGGAGCAATCCCAGGGCGCCGGGGGGATTATCTGGCTCGGCTGCTCGTTTCATTTAACGATATTTCCGGATTAAAAACTCCCAGGATTGGAGCTGAAGCCGCAATTTAATCTCAGCCCCTAATGACAGACAGCTGTGCCTGGGGAGGACAGGGGGACGGGCTGCCAGGACCCCCATGCCGGTGCCCCTCACTCCCGACCCGCTACCCCTGCTAGCCCAGTCCTGGTCTCCCCCCAGCTCTGCCGGTGCCCCTCACTCCCGACGCGCAGCCCCTGGCCAGCCCAGCCCTGCCCCACCCCCAGCCCTGCCGGTGCCCCTCACTACCGACCCACAACCCCTGCTAGCCCAGTCCTGGGCTCCCCCCAGCTCTGCCGGTGCCCCTCACTCCCGACCCGCAGCCCCTGCCAGCCCAGCCGTGCCCTGCCCTGCCCCCCCAGCCATCCATGCTAAGCCGGTTATTCCCATCCATATGTTGTCCCCGCGGGCTGTGATTATCGTCTCTAAGCCCTTCGCCCTGCGCTCGGCTCGGCCTCCCCCCAGCCCCCGCTGCCGCGTTGTAACCGTGATCCCCTGGCCAAGAAAGCCTCCCTCGGACGCCTGGGTTCAGCACACGGCTTTTATTGCACACAAGGGCTGCGTGTCTGCGGCGGAGGGGTCCGGGGAGGAGAGCTGGGGGGACGGTGGGATCCAGAGAGCCATGGGGCGGGGGGGACAGGAAAGGAAGGGCCTTGGGGAGTGGAGGGGGAGGTGAGTGAGTGCTGGGGGGGGGTGGAGGTCTGGGGGGACATGGTGTGGGGGAAGGCTGTGGGAGGGGGCTGGGGGCGAGGAGGCTGGGGAAGGCATTGGGGACTCTGGGGGTAGTTGGCAGGGAGGTGGGGGGGCAGGACGCAGCGATTTGGGGGTCACTTGTGGTGGTGTCTTGACAGCCAGTCTGGCTCGACCCCCCCTCCAAGGTCAGTCTCTGATCTCGGCGGGGCTCAGCCCCCTCAGCGTGACATCATCTTCACAAACTCTGCAGGGAAAGACCCCCATTAGTACCGATCCCAGCCGCATGGAGCCGCCCCACCAGGGGATCCCAGCCCCCAGGAAGCCCTGCGCCACTCACACCAAGTGTGCCTTACCCACAGTCCCCTCTTAGAGCTGGCAGGCCATGGTCCACCAACACCGGCCCACAATCCCTTGCCAGGGCCATGGGGCGTGATCCGTGTGGGCTCTGGCCGAGTGGTGCGTTACCCACAATCCCTTGCCAGGGCCGTGGGGCGTGACCCGTGTGGGCTCTGGCCGAGCGGCACGTTACCCACAATCCCTTGCCAGGGCCGTGGGGCGTGATCCGTGTGGGCTCTGGCCGAGTGGTGCGTTACCCACAATCCCTTGCCAGGGCCGTGAGGCGTGACCCGTGTGGGCTCTGGCCGAGCGGCACGTTACCCACAATCCCTTGCCAGGGCCGTGGGGCGTGATCCGTGTGGGCTCTGGCCGAGTGGTGCGTTACCCACAATCCCTTGCCAGGGCCGTGGGGCGTGACCCGTGTGGGCTCTGGCCGAGTGGTGCGTTACCCACAATCCCTTGCCAGGGCCGTGGGGCGTGACCCGTGTGGGCTCTGGCCGAGCGGCGCGTTACCCACAATCCCTTGCCAGGGCCGTGAGGCGTGACCCGTGTGGGCTCTGGCCGAGCGGCGCGTTACCCACAATCCCTTGCCAGGGCCGTGAGGCGTGACCCGTGTGGGCTCTGGCCGAGCGGCGCGTTACCCACAATCCCTTGCCAGGGCCGTGAGGCGTGACCCGTGTGGGCTCTGGCCGAGCGGCACGTTACCCACAATCCCTTGCCAGGGCCGTGAGGCGTGACCCGTGTGGGCTCTGGCCGAGCGGCACGTTACCCACAATCCCTTGCCAGGGCCGTGAGGCGTGACCCGTGTGGGCTCTGGCCGAGCGGCACGTTACCCACAATCCCTTGCCAGGGCCGTGAGGCGTGACCCGTGTGGGCTCTGGCCGAGTGGTGCGTTACCCACAATCCCTTGCCAGGGCCGTGAGGCGTGACCCATGTGGGCTCTGGCTGAGCGGCGCGTTAATCCCCCAGGGCGCCCCACGCACCCTCGAAGTCGACGGTCCCGTCCCCGTTGATGTCAGCCTCCTTGACCACGTCACTGATCTCACGGGGGGTGAGCCGCTCGCCCATGAGGCGCTGCATGGCCAGCTGCAGCTCGTCCAGCGTGATCTCCCCGTCCCCGTTGGTGTCAAACTGCGGGGGGGGGGGCAGCCGTCAGGACTCCTGGGTTCGCTCCCTGGCTCTGAGAGGGGAGGGGGCTGAGAGCCCAGACACTTGGGTTCTCTCCCAGCCCTGGGAGGGGGGTTAGAGCCAGGGGCTGGGAGCCTGGATTCCTGGGTTCTCTCCTGGCTCTGGGAGGGGAGGGGGGTTAGGGCCGGGGGACTGGGAGCCCGGACGCCTGGGTTCTCTCTCCCTCACCTCCTTGAAGGCGTCCCTCATCTCCTGCAGCCCGATCATCCCGGCCGTCTCGGCCAGCAGCTTGGGTGTCATCAGCTCCACGAAGTCTTCGAAATCCACCCGGCCCCCCACTGCAACAGGAGGTGGGGGTCAGCCAGGGGTCCCCTGCTAGGAGCCCCAGTCCCCTGGGCACCCCTCTGCCAGGAGCCCCGCCTCTCCCGCGCACCGCCCTGCCAGGAGCCCCACCCCCTCCCGGGCACCCCTCTGCCAGCAGCCCCGCCCCCTCCCGGGCACTGCCCTGCTAGGAGCCCCGCCCCCTCCCGGGCACCAACCCGCTAGGAGTCCCCCCCCCGGTCACCCTGTGGAGCCCCGCCCCCTCCCACGCACCCCCCCGCTAGGAGCCCCCCCCCCCGGGCACCCCGTGGAGCCCCGGCTCACGGTTCATGTTGATCTGCTGCGATAGCTCGATGAGCTCCATCTCGGTGGGCATGTAGCCCATGGTGCGCATAAGGTTGCCCAGGTCCTTGCAGCCGATCAGCCCGTCCTTGTCCTTGTCGAACTCCGCGAAGGCCTCACGCAGCTCTGCTGGGAACCGCCGGGCTGAGCCCCCCCCGCCGGGCTGGGCCCCCCCCACCAGGCTGAGCCACCTCTGGGGGGAACCCACCGGGCTGAGCCCCCCCCACTGTGCTGAGCCCCCCCCACTGGGCCGAGCCCCCCTGCCTTGCTGAGCCCCCCCGCTGGGCTGAGCCCCCCCCCTGGGCTGGTCCCCCCTGCCGGCCAGGCTGAGCTCCCCCCGGGGGGAACCCAGGACTGCTGGGCCCCCTCCCCACCGCACCCAGGACCCGGGAGTGCTGGGACCTGCAGCACCCGTGTTCCCCCACAGCCCTCCTGGGTTTGGGGCTAGTACCGGGGGCTCCTGCACCAATCTACTAGACCCCACTCTCCTTTGGGCTGCAACGAGAACCCAGGCGTCCGGGCTCCCAGCCCCACCCCTCCTTCCCTGCTTTAATCACTAGATCCCACTCCCCTCCCGCGGGCTTCTTACCTTCGATTTCATCGGCTCCCAGCTCCCGGTGCTGCAATAAAGAGACACACTCAGGGACCCAGTGCGGTCCTGCTGGGGAGAGAACCCAGGTGTCTGGACTCCCAGCCCCGCCCCGGCTCTAACCCACCAGGCCCCCTCCCCTCCCAGAGCCGGGAGAGAACCCAGGTGTCCGGACTCTCAGCCCCACCCCGGCTCTAACCCACCAGGCCCCCTCCCCTCCCAGAGCCGGGAGAGAACCTAGGAGTCCGGCCTCCCAGCCCCCCTACTTTAGCCCACCAGCCCCCACTCCTCTCCCAGAGCCGGGAGAGAACCCAGGCGTCCGGGCTCCCAGCCCCCACTTCCCTCGCAGAACCAGGCGTCTCACCCCATGCTTCTCGGCGATGCCCTTGCGCAGGAAGATGCAGGCGGGCCCCAGGGCATTCTGCATGGTGCCGGCTGCTGCCCCGGAGCCGGAGCTGTGGCTGGAGGAGGAGGCGGCCGTGCCAGGCTGGGTGGGGGGGTTTATAGTCGCTCCCACGTCAGGGGATTATCCTCACCCCCATGACCTGTCGCCATCCCGACCAGGGCAGCTGCTGGATAAACCCGCCTGGCCAACATCTGCTGGCTGGTACAGGGGCTGGGAGCTCGGACACCTGGGTTCTCTCCCTGGCTCTGGGAAGGGAGGGGAGGCTGGGGGGTTAGAGCAGGGGGGCTGGGAGCCTGGACTCCTGGGTTCTCTCCCTGGCTCGGGGAGGGGAGGGGAGGGGGGCTAGTGGGTTAGAGCAGGGGGGGCTGGGAGCCAGGACTCCTGGGTTCTCTCCCCGGCTCTGGGAGAGGACTGGGGGCTGGTGGTTAGAGCAGGGGGGCTGGGAGCCAGGACGCCTGGGTTCAGATGCAGAGGGCTCAGTGCCATGTCTCTGATTAGGGTCCTGGGTTCACATCCCCTTTGTGACCCCCACGGGGCGCTCCCTGCAGCTCAGCCCCCCTGCAGAGGTGGGGCAGGGGGTCTCATGGGGTGTCCCCGCCAAAGCTTTTAAGGTGGAAATTTTGGGACGCAGGAACCTTGGTTCCCAGAACCCGGTTGTGGGGGGAGGGCTAACACCCATCTCTGGGGCACTGAGCATATGGGGCTGGGGGTATTATGGGATGGCAAGCTTTGCAGGGGGGAATTGTGGGGTGTAGGACCCCGTTCTGGGGTTCAATCCCATCGTGGGGCATGGGGTGGGGCTGGGGTCTCTTATGGGATATCACCGGTGTCCGTTACAGGAGATTCCCCCCATGGGGCGGGGGCTAAGCCCTTCCTCTAGGGCAGGGGCCCCTCTCTGCTGGGTGATATGGGATGGCCCCCCTCTGTTATGGTGGGAGTTGCAAGAGACCCCAGAAAACCCAGCTCAGCTCCCCCTCCACTGGGGGCTTCAGTCAGAGGGTGGGGGCAGAATCCCCCTCTGCTTGCCCAGAGCCCCCTGAGATATGGGGGCCTCCCTTAGCCCCCCCCCCACTATGCTACCCTGTGAGACCCTGCTTTGGCAATTCCACCTTAAGAAAACTCCCCCCCCGCAAGGCTCCCACCGCCTGATCCCCCCCGCCCCCCAATACAGCAAAGTGCTCCTAGTGTGAATGCAGCTCACCCAGCACAGCCTTTAATGCTGTAAGTTAGTCCAGCTTCCCCCCCGTTCTCCCCCCACAGAGCTGAGCCGGCTGCAGGGTGCAGTGGAGATGGGGCCTTTTGGGGGCAGTTTGTCAGTGTGGAGAGTCAGTGGGGTAGCCAGCCTAGAGCCAGGGGGTGAGTGAAGCCCTTTGCCGCAGGGAGCACCCTGCTTTGTCTCTCCCTGCCGCAGGGAGCAGCCTGCTTCTTCTCTCCTGGATTTGGGTTCTTGTGTGGTATCGTTCTGGATTCTCACTGAGCCGCTCAGCAGACCTCTTGCTCTGGTTATCACACAGGGTGGGGGGCGTGAACGGGACAGACTTAGCCCCATGACCCCAGTTTGTCCTTTGGGGCGGTGCCCAGGCTGTCTCTTCACATCACCCTGGTGGGAGGGCCCCAAGGGAGAGCCCACTCCTCGGCCAATGGGTTTCCTGCCCGTCTCCATGGCAGGTGGCTTCCCGCAGGCTGCATGTGGACAATGGGGCAGGAGGACAAGACCAGGAACTCAGATGTCCTGTCCAGCTGACTGCCCAGCCGGGGGGCTCAGAGCAGGGGGGCAATTGAGGTTGGGGATTTTGGGGGAGTGTGACATTAGGAGTGTGATATAATATCTCATTGGAAGGTGACAGGGCCAGAAAGAGTTAATTACCTCCCAGACTGACCTGACCCAGGGCCCAACTGGAGCGACTGGTTCGGAAGATCTGTTAATGAGCAGAGCTGGGAAATGCAGCCGGGGTTGTTAGAGGTAGACGGGAGCTGTGTGCTCAGGGCTTGTGGGGTCAGCAAACAAGTCTTGTCTATTGCTAGAGCTTTGATTCACAGATCAAAACAGGAATAGTAACATTTATGATGAGACTTGAGGGAACAGTATTATTGTCTCTCTGTCTCTTTGAAGGTTGTGGTAACCTGTATCTGAACTGTTTAATGGATACATTACCCTGTGCTAATTGCCAGGATGTTTGGGAGAAGGAGAGTTCAGCCTATTGTTTTCTCAGGCCGAAAGGCTGCTGGAAATGTATAAGAACCCTGGGACACGATCCTACTTCATCTCAGATCTGCTTTGGGTTTCAAGAGGGGGAAACCTTAAGCCACAAGGATTGAGATCCCCAGTCACTGACTGGAGCCACCCTGAATATGGACATTGGACTATAACCTATGGACTATTTCTAAAAGGATTTTTGGCAATGACAAGCTCATCTCTGCTGTGTCTGAACCTCAAGAATTGAATTCAAGTCTGTCTGTATATTGATCTTTTAACCAACACTCTCTCGCTTTTCTTTTTAATAAATTTTAGTTTAGTTAATAAGAATTGGCTAGTAGCGTGTATTTTGGGTAAGATCTAAGTTATAATTGGACCTGGGTATGTGGCTGATCCTTTGGGGTTGGAAGAACTTTTTCTTTTCTATGATGAGATAAGATTGTCAGGAATCATCATCATATCTGACGTGTGTGTCTGGACGGAGGCCGGACGCTGGGCACTTTAAGGGAACTGCGTTGTTTGGACTCTAAGTAACCAGTGAGGTCCTATAGAAGCTGTTCTGTGCTGGTTGGTAAATCTAAGTATTGGAATATCCACCAGCGTTTGGGGTTTGTCTGCCCCGTTCTGTTTGCAGTTCACCCTGATTGAGTGACCTCAGCCGGCTGGCGGAGGCCAATGACCAGAGCTGGGAGCAGCTGGGGGAAGAGCGGGCGGGCGCTGACAGGAGCTGGTTTAATGGCTGACGGGGCCCAGCCGGGTGGGGCTGAGCAGAAAGTTGGGGGCTGCAGGCCCCTCTGGGGAGCCAGTAACAGGTTTGGGGGCACAGCCCTTGGAGCAGAGGGGGGCCTGGGTTCCCGGGGGGCTGATCTCCCCCCCCCAGCTGGGGCACAAGGCCTGCGGGAAGGTGGCCCTGGGGGATTGCAGAGCAGGACCAGGAGGGGACAGCACAGCAGGCAGCCGGCGTGGGGGGCTGTGGGGGGCCCTTCCCTGGCAGTCAGTGCTGGGATCAGTGGGGTGCTGGGGGTGCTGCGCTGCAGGGAGCAGGACGCCTGGGTTCTGGCCACTCCTCCCCTGCACCCTGGCCTCGCCCATCCCCCGGGGGACGCCTGCTCCTTGGCACGGGCCCCGGGCCCCCAGGAAATGACCCCCGCCGGCACAGGAAGGCAGGAGACGGGTTTATTGAGCAGGATGGTGCCAGGAGCAGCGACGCTGACCAGGGAGACCTGGTGTCCTGGGTGCAGCAGTAGGAGGTGCTAGCAGGTGGGGCCCCGTGGCTCATGGGGGGCCAGGAGCGTGCACTGGGGGGGATGGGAATTTGGTGCCCCTCCCCCATGTGTCTGGAGAATGGGGGAACCCCCAAATCCAGCCCTGGCCTGCGGCGGGGTTGGCTGTTGAGTGCAGGGTGGGAGGCCAGGGTGGTGGGGTTAAGAAGGAACCCAGGTGTCTGGGCAGTGCGGGGTCCCCCCGCTCACGGGGCACTCTCCCCCCAGGCCAGGGCGTGGATCCGGTCGGCGGCTGCCTCCATGCGGTGCCGGTACTCCAGGTGTCGGTGATTCCCCTCAGGCACCCCGGCCAGCCCGTGCGCCAGCCCCCAGCAGCACCCCGCAATGACGCCCGTCGAGTCGCTGTCTCCTGCGGGGAGATCGGCACAGGTGAGACGTGGCCCCTCTGGGGTGGGGCACCCGGGGACCCCTCTGGGGCGGGGGCTGGGCACATGGGGATCCTGCAATGGGGTGTTTGCCCCACACGAGCCCTGAGTGGGTCAATGTGGGTCAGACCAGGCCAATTAACCTGCCCCACTGCAGCTGTGGAGGTTGGGGGGCTGAGCAGGGCCTGTGGCAGCTGGAGCCCAGCAGGGGCGCAGTCCCTGGAGGGGGCAGGGAGGTTGGCCAGGCAGGAGGATGAGTTTGGGGGGCGACCTGGGCCCTGCCCCAGCTGGGAGAGTCTGGCCGGGGTCAACCGGGGTGAGGTAGTCTCTGGGGCCACGAGCTGTGTGTACTGGCATCGGGATGCGACTGGCTCTGGGGTGAGACACCGGGGACTGTGTATACTGGCATCGGGACCAGAATGTGGCTGGCTCTGGGGTGGGAAGCCGGTGGCTGTGTATATTGGGGCCGAGATGCAGCTGGCTCTGGGACGGGATGCCGGGCACTGTGTATACCAGCATCAGGGCCAGGATGCGGCTGGCTCTGGGGTGGGGCGCTGGGGGCTGTGTGTGCTGGGATGTCCCCTAGCGGGTCAGGGTCGCTGGGACGGGGTGACTCGCTCGGCTGGGCCGGGGGAATTGGCTGGCTCGGCCCAGCCTGGAGCCCCAGGGCAGGAGCAGGCGAGCTGAGTGTGGGCGGCAGGGGCAGCCGCGGTCCATCCCCAGCCGCAGGGTGGCAGGAGGAAGCCGGGGGGACCAGCAGCCCCCTGGCAGGGCGCTCCCAGAGGAGCCGGAGGAAAAGCCTGATGCTGGCGAAGCAGGACTGAAGTTGGGACCGCGCAGGCCTGGGCTGGAGCCGGCCGGGTCCTGGGGTGGCCGGGTTCCCCACCAGCCCTGAAGACTGGGGACTGCACGGCCGCCCGGGCCAGCGACAGGAGGGGGCGTGGGAGGCGCCCGTCCCCGGAGAAGCCAGCAGGAGGCGCCCTCCCCATGGCCGCAGGGGCTGGTTTTACAGAGACCAGCATGCGAATGGCTCTGGGACAGGGCGGAGGGGGCTGGTTATACAGGGCTCAGAGTTGGGAGGCGGCTGGCCCTGGGGTGCGGCTGGCTCTGGGGTGCAGCATAAGGGGTGCGGCTGGCTCTGAGGCACGGTGGGGCCGGGGATGCGGCTGGCTCTGGGGCGGCCGGACTCACCCCCGTGGAACATGGCACGGCTGCAGAGCTCGTCCCAGCGGTCGCCAGCGCCCAGCAGCGCGTCATAGGCGATCATGGGGGCGTCGTGCCCGCTGCGACCCGCCCAGCCCTCCAGGCTGAAGGTCTGGTAGACCCCGTCCCGCTCCGCCGGGCCGTAGGGGGAGGGGAACCGGGGGGGGCCGTGTCCTTCGGCCAGGCCCCGCTCAGCCAGGTACCTGCGGGCAGGGATGAGACCAGGCCGCTGACTGCCCCCGGCCTCGCCCCCCTTTCCCTGCCCTGCGCCTGGCACCCTGGCTCCGCCCCCCAGGGGTTGTGCGCCCCCCTTTCCCTGCCCTGCGCCTGGCACCCCGGCTCCGCCCCCCAGGGGTTGTGCGCCCCCTTTCCCATCGCCCGCCCTGCGCCTGGCACCCCGGCTCTGCCCCCCTAGGGGTTGTGCGCCCCCTTTCCCATCGCCCGCCCTGCGCCTGGCACCCCGGCTCTGCCCCCCCAGGGGTTGTGTGCCCCCTTTCCCATTCCCCGCCCTGCGCCTGGCATCCCGGCTCCGCCCCCCCAGGGGTTGTGCGCCCCCTTTCCCATCCCCTGCCCTGCGCCTGGCACCCCCAGCCTCGCCCGGGGCTCTGTCCCCCCATTGCCCCCCGCACTCACCAGCCCCATTTCTGGGGGAAGTACCCCCAGGCGTCCAGGTTGGGCTGGGTGTCGACGCCCGCGTCCCGCACGTAGGTTTGGGCCAGGGGCAGCGTCTGCAGCAGGCCGGCCCCCCACTGCGCCAGGGAGAGCCCCCGCACCGCATAGGCCGTGAACAGGGCCGAGGCCAGCGCCCCCAGGTACCCTGCAGCGGGGAAGCGTCCGTCAGGGGCCCTGCACAGAGACCTCTTCCTCCCCCAGGCCTGGGGGCAGAGCCACCGCTCAGACCGGGGCCCCCCAGTTCCCTGCAACGGGGAAGCGTCCATCAGGGGCCCCGTACAGAGACCCCGGTACCCTTCCCCCCCCCCAGCCTGGGGGCAGAGCCACCGCTCAGACCGGGGCCCCCCAGTTCCCTGCAACAGGCACAGCGTTGGGGGCTGGGACCTCCCACAGCCCTCCCATAAACCCCCAATGGGAGATTGGGAGGATGGCCCCTCACACGGTCCCCCAGTCCCCTGCAAGGGGGAGGGGGATGCCGGGGTGGGAGTGTGGGACTATTTTCCCCTCCAGGCCCTGTGCCCCCTACCTGTAGGGTGATGGTGCGTCATGCGCCCGCTCTCCACGCTGATCCGGATCAGGGTCAGCAGCTCTGTGGGGTGTGGGTACCTGGGGGTGGGGGCAGGGGCAGTGCAGGGTCATGCCCCCCAGCCAGGTGTCCCCTGACACCAGAACCCCCCAGCGCCCCCCTGGGATGCACCCGCCAGACCCCCAAGACCCAGAGCCCCCATCTTCCTGGATGCTCTGTCCCCAGTCTCCTCCTGAGGCCCCCCACCTCCACGCCCTTCCCCGGGGTGCCCCATGGCCCCTGGGGCCCCGCACCTGAGCCCGATGGCCATGGAGCGCATGGCGGCCCCGCAGCCGGTGGCACTGGGGTTGAAGGGGATCCGGTACCCGGCCGGCTCGCCCGGGCGCAGCTGGGACGTCCCTGGGGGGAGCGAGAGTGGGGGTCACACAGGCGCCCTGCAGGGTCCCCAAAATAGCACCCCCCTCCCGTCCCCAGCCCCCCCAAGCCCGGCCCAGGTATGCACAGCCCACAACCCTCCCACGCTCCCCCCCACATGTCACAGGCGTGGGGGCTGCTAGGCTCCGGGGGGTGCGTGGGGCAGATGGGAGGGACAGTGGAGGGGGCCCCAGGAGGCAGCTGTGGGCTGGGTGTTGGTGGGCATGGGGGGGCCCCAGTGCCCAGGGGGTGCCAGGCATGAGGGGGCGTCCCTACCATACCCAGGATGCTGGTGGGGCCGGGTTTCCTGCCCTCCATGTCGCCCATCGCTGCCACGTAGCCTCGTGCCAGCTCCTGCAGCAACGCCTCCCCCTCCAGTCCTGGGGGGCAGAGAGAGGGGTCAGTCTGGAGCCCCCCAGCCACCACAGGGACCCCCCAGCCAGTCCCCTTCCTCCCCCAACACCCCAACTTCTCTGGGTCCAGCTAACCGGCCCAACCTGATCCCTGATTTACCCTCCACGTCTGTGCCCCCCATTCCCTTCCCCCACATCTGTGCCCCTGTGACATTAGGAGTGTGATATAATATCTCATTGGAAGGTGACAGGGCCAGAAAGAGTTAATTACCTCCCAGACTGACCTGACCCAGGGCCCAACTGTAGAGACTGGGTAGGATACTTGAGGGAAATAGTATTATTGTCTCTCTGTCTCTTTGAAGGTTGTGGTAACCTGTATCTGAACTGTTTAATGGATAAATTACCCTGTGCTAATTGCCAGGATGTTTGGAAGGAGAGTTCAGCCTATTGTTTTCTCAGGCCGAAAGGCTGCTGGAAATGTATAAGAACCCTGGGACACGATCCTACTTCATCTCAGATCTGCTTTGGGTTTCATGAGGGGGAAACCTTAAGCCACAAGGATTGAGATCCCCAGTCATTGACTGGAGCCACCCTGAATATGGACATTAGACTATAACCTATGGACTATTTCTAAAAGGACTTTTGGCAACTACAAGCTCACCTCTGCTATGTATCTGAACCTCAAGAATTGAATTCAAGTCTGTCTGTATATTGATCTTTTAACCAACACTCTCTCGCTTTTCTTTTTTAATAAATTTTAGTTTAGTTAATAAGAATTGACTATACCGTGTATTTTGGGTAAGATCTAAGTTATAATTGAACCTGGGTGTGTGGCTGACCCTTTGGGATTGGAAGAACCTTTTCTTTTATATGATAAGATTGTCAGGAATCATCATCATATCTGACGTGTGTGTCTGGACGGAGGCCGGACACTGGGCACTTTAAGGGAACTGTGTTGTTTGGACTCTGAGTAACCAGTGAGGTACTATAGAAGCTGTTTTGGGCTGGTTGGTAAATCTAAGTATTGGAATAACCACCAGCGTTTGGGGTTTGTCTGCCCCGTTCTGTTTGCAGTTCACCCTGATTGAGTGACCTCAGCTGGCTCCTACGGGCAGCACCGTCACAGCCCCCTTTTCTCTCCCCCCCAGATCTGTGCCCCTCTCACCGGTGGCCAGAGCCTCCGCGGTCGCCAGGTGCAGGACGGTGTCGTCGCTGACGGGCCAGTCGGGGGGCGTGGCCTGGATGCCCCCCAGCCCCCCCAGCTGGGCCAGCTCGGCGTGGATCTGGGGGCCCGAGGGGCAGTACTCCCAGCGCTGGTTCCGGTAGCCCAGCGCGTCGCCCGCCCCACTCAGCACCATGGCCGCCCGGTACGCCGCCTGGGGGGGTGTCCTGGGGGGAGACGGGGTCAGGGCTCCGGCCCCCCAAGTACCAGCCCCCCCGCTGCTCCCCCCCCCATCTCAGCGCCATGGCCGCCCGGTACGCCGCCCGGGGGGGGGCCCTGGGGGGAGACGGGGTCAGGGCTCCGGCCCCCCAAGTACCAGCCCCCCCACTGCTCCCCCCCCCACATCTCAGCGCCATGGCCACCCGGTATGCCGCCCGGTGGGGGAGGGCCCTGGGGGGAGATGGGGTCAGGGCTCCGGCCCCCCAAGTACCAGCCCCCCCGCTGCTCCCCCCCCACCGCTGAGCACCATGGCCGCCCAGTATGCCACCCGGGGGGGGCTCTGGGGGGAGATGGGGGTCAGGGCTCTGGTCCCCCAAATACCAGAACCCCTCCCCCCCACCGCTCAGGGCCCTGCTGCCTGGGTAACGGTGTGTGTGTGGGGTCAGGGGTCCACCCCCCCCAAGTACCAACCCCCCCCCACTGCTCGCTCTCCCCCCTGCTGCTCAGCGCCGTGCTGCCTGGGTAAAGGTGTGTGCGTGGGGGGGGGGTCAGGGGTCCAGCCCCCCAAGTACCAACCACCCCCCTACTCCTGCCCCCCAACTCTTCCCCCCCACCCCCTTCAGCTCCATGGGGCTGGGGACAGCCTGGGGTGGGGGAGGGGGGCACTTACGTCCCCTCCATGGAGCCTGCAGCTGGCTGGGGGCGTCAGGCCCACCTGTGTCCGTCTGTCCCTGCCGGGCCCTGCCCGTCCCCCTGTCTGTCCCTGTGTCCAGCCCCTGCGTCCGTCCGTCTGTCCCTCTGTATCTCCCCCCCCCACCCCCCGCTGGCTCAGCAATTCCTGTCTCTAAACGCGGCCTTGGCCCGGGGCCAGCTCCAGCCGGGCGCCCTTAAAGGGGCCAGAGAAACCAGAGCCCGCGAGAAGGGGGCTGGATGGGGGGCAGGGGCCTGGCTGCATATGGGGGCGGGGGGGTTGGCTAGATGGAGGGGGGGATGGGGAGGGCTGGGTAGACAGGGGTGCTGGGGTGGGGAGCTGGGTGCCTGGGGGGGTGGGGAGCTGGGTAGATGGTGCTGTGTGGGTGGGGGGCTGGGGGGCTAGACGGGGATGTGGGGGCGGGGGGCTGGCTGGCTGGGGGCAGGCAGGAGCTGGGTAGATGGGGGTGTAGGAGCAGGCTACATGGAGCTGTGTGGTGGTGGGGGCTGGGTAGATGGAGGTGTGGGGGCAGGCGGGGGGCTGGGTAGACGGGGCTGGGGCAGGTGGGGGGCTGCATAGATGGGGTGTGTGGGGGTGGCTACATGGAGCTGTGTGGGGGCGGGAGGCTGGGTGGCTAGATGGGGATGGCGGGGCGGGGGGCGGGCTGGCTGGCTGAGGGCAGGGGGGCTGGGTAGACAGGGGTGTGGGGCTGGCTACATGGAGCTGTGTGGGGGTGGGGGCCAGGTAGTTCTGCCTCCCCCTGGCTCTCGCTGCCATTTCCTGCCCTGTGCCTGTCTCCGCATCAGAGCCCACAGCTCGTCCGCTGGTCACTGCCCCCAACCCGTTTCCTGCCCCCAGCCCATTTCCTGCTCCCAGGGACTCTGAGCTCAGAGCCGCGTGCTGGGCCCCACAGAGCCAGCCGGGCGTGGGGCAGGGGGCAGTGGGAGCCGGCCCCACGGGCGGAGCTGTCGTGCCAGGCTGGTTGCAAACTCAGGCAGGCGCCGCTGCTCCCCCCACCAGGCATCGCGTCGCCAGGGCCGGGGGCTGCGTGTGGGGTGGGCGCTTGGCCGCCATGCGCCTGCTGCTCTGGGCCACTCTCCTGCGGCTGGCGGGCGGCTCCCGGCAGCGCGGTGAGTGCAGGGGGCAAAACCTCCACGTCAGACGCATGGAGCTGCGGGGCAGGGGCTGGTCCTTGCTCTGGGGGTGGGTGCTGAGCCCGGATCTCGGGGGGTGGGGGCTGGGCCGCAAGGGGGCCCCGGTCTCGGGTGGGGGAGGCTGGGTGGTGAGGGAGCCCCAATCTAGTGCAGGGTGGGGGGGATCTCGGTGGGGGGGTGTCACGGACTGTGGGGGAGACAAGGCCCTGCACCCCCCACTTCCTGTGATTCACCGTGACTCTCAGCCAGCCAGTAAAACAGAGGTTTATTAGACGACAGGAACATGGTCTAAACCAGACCTTGTAGGTACAGCGAACAGGATCCCTCAGCCAGGTCCATCTAGGGGGGGCAGGGAGCCCAGACTCCGGCCCTGGGGCTCCCTCAGTTTCCCCAGCCAGCTCCAAACTGAACCCCACCCCCAGCCGTCTCCCCCCCCCGGCTCCTCCCCCAGCCTTGGGCCAGTTTCCCGGGCAGGTGTCACCTGGCCCCAGCCCCCCCGGGCTCTCAGGTCACTTGAGGGACGATACCTCAGCGTAAAGTCACCCCCGATATCCCAGTCCCAGTACAACTCCCCCACCCCATCCCCAGGCCAGCCCGCCCCCCTCCCCGCTCCGTCACAGGGGGCCTGGCCAGCGTCTCCCAGCTCTGACTCTCCTCCCCCACCCAGGTCGCTGCCTGGGGGGCTCTGAGTTCTGGGTGCAGCAGCGCCCCCCGTGGGCAGCCCGGCCGGAGGGGGCGTCCCTGGAGATGAGCTGCACTGTGGAACCCCCCCCGCCGCCCGGGGCCTTCAGGGCCAGCTGGCACCGGGGGCCCCTGGCGACGGGGCTGGGCCAGGCCCGGCTGGAGAACGGCTCCACCAGCGTCCTGAGCATCCGGGCCCTGCGGGGCAACGACTCGGGCGTCTATCGCTGCCACCTTGTCCTGCTGCTCTCGGGGCAGCCCTGTCTGCTGCTGGGGTCTGGGACCCACCTCGTCGTCACAGGTACCCCCCCGCCCTGCCCCTGTCTCCCCTTCCCTCCCCCGTATCCCCTTCCCCACCCCCGGCCTGCCCCCCGGTCCTGCCCTGCCCCCATCTCCCCTTCCCTGCCCCCAGTCCTGCCCCCCAGTCCTCCCCTGCCCTGCCCCCGTCTCCCCTGCCCTGCCCCCGGCCTGCCCCCCGGTCCTCCCCTGTCCTGCCCCCAGCCTGCCCCCCGGTCCTGCCCTGCCCCCAAGTCCTGCCCTGCCCCCGTCTCCCCTTCCCCGCTCCTAGCCTGTCCCCCAGTCCTGACCTGCCCCTGTATCCCCGTCCCGTCCCCCAGTTCTGCCCTGCCCCTGTATCCCCGTCCCGTCCCCCAGTTCTGCCCTGCCCCTGTATCCCCTTCCCCACCTCCGGCCTGCCCTGCCCCCGTCTCCCCTTCCCCGCCCCCGGCCTGCCCCCCGGTCCTGCCCTGCCCCCGTCTCCCCGTCCCATCCCCCAGTCCTGCCCTGCCCCCGTCTCCCCTTCCCCGCCCCCGGCCTGCCCTGCCCCCGTCTCCTCTTCCCCACCTCCGGCCTGCCCCCCGGTCCTGCCCTGCCCTGCCCCTGTATCCCCTTCCCCACTCCCGGCCTGCTCCCCGGTCCTGCCCTGCCCCCATCTCCCCTTCCCCCACTCTGCCGGTGCCCCTCACTCCCGACCCGCAGCCCCTGCCAGCCCAGCCCTGCCCCCCCCAGCTCTGCCGGTGCCCCTCACTCCCGACCCGCAGCCCCTGCTAGCCCAGCCCTGCCCCCCCCAGCTCTGCCGGTGCCCCTCACTCCCGACCCGCAGCCCCTGCCAGCCCAGCCCTGCCCCCCCCAGCCCTGCCGGTGCCCCTCACTCCCGACCCACAGCCCCTGCTAGCCCAGCCCTGCCCCCCCCAGCCCTGCCGGTGCTCCTCACTCCCGACCCGCAGCCCCTGCCAGCCCAGCCCTGCCCCCCCCCAGCTCTGCCGGTGCCCCTCACTCCCGACCCGCAGCCCCCTGCCAGCCCAGCCCTGCCGGTGCCCCTCACTCCCGACCCACAGCCCCTGCTAGCCCAGCCCTGCCCCCCCAGCTCTGCCGGTGCCCCTCACTCCCGACCCGCAGCCCCTGCCAGCCCAGCCCTGCCCCCCCCAGCTCTGCCGGTGCCCCTCACTCCCGACCCGCAGCCCCTGCCAGCCCAGCCCTGCCCCCCCCAGCCCTGCCGGTGCCCCTCACTCCCGACCCGCAGCCCCTGCCAGCCCAGCCCTGCCCCCCCCAGCCCTGCCGGTGCCCCTCACTCCCGACCCGCAGCCCCTGCCAGCCCAGCCCTGCCCCCCCCAGCCCTGCCGGTGCCCCTCACTCCCGACCCGCAGCCCCTGCCAGCCCAGCCCTGCCCCCCCCCCCAGCTCTGCCGGTGCCCCTCACTCCCGACCCGCAGCCCCTGCCAGCCCAGCCCTGCCCCCCCCAGCCCTGCCGGTGCCCCTCACTCCCGACCCGCAGCCCCTGCCAGCCCAGCCCTGCCCCCCCAGCTCTGCCGGTGCCCCTCACTCCCGACCCACAGCCCCTGCTAGCCCAGCCCTGCCCCCCCCAGCCCTGCCGGTGCTCCTCACTCCCGACCCGCAGCCCCTGCCAGCCCAGCCCTGCCCCCCCCCAGCTCTGCCGGTGCCCCTCACTCCCGACCCGCAGCCCCCTGCCAGCCCAGCCCTGCCGGTGCCCCTCACTCCCGACCCGCAGCCCCTGCCAGCCCAGCCCTGCCCCCCCCCCAGCTCTGCCGGTGCCCCTCACTCCCGACCCGCAGCCCCTGCCAGCCCAGCCCTGCCCCCCCCCAGCTCTGCCCGTGCCCCTCACTCCCGACCCGCAGCCCCCTGCCAGCCCAGCCCTGCCCCCCCCCAGCTCTGCCGGTGCCCCTCACTCCCGACCCGCAGCCCCTGCCAGCCCAGCCCTGCCCCCCCCAGCTCTGCCGGTGCCCCTCACTCCCGACCCGCAGCCCCTGCCAGCCCAGCCCTGCCCCCCCAGCTCTGCCGGTGCCCCTCACTCCCGACCCACAGCCCCTGCTAGCCCAGCCCTGCCCCCCCCAGCCCTGCCGGTGCTCCTCACTCCCGACCCGCAGCCCCTGCCAGCCCAGCCCTGCCCCCCCCCAGCTCTGCCGGTGCCCCTCACTCCCGACCCGCAGCCCCCTGCCAGCCCAGCCCTGCCGGTGCCCCTCACTCCCGACCCGCAGCCCCTGCCAGCCCAGCCCTGCCCCCCCCCCAGCTCTGCCGGTGCCCCTCACTCCCGACCCGCAGCCCCTGCCAGCCCAGCCCTGCCCCCCCCCAGCTCTGCCCGTGCCCCTCACTCCCGACCCGCAGCCCCCTGCCAGCCCAGCCCTGCCCCCCCCCAGCTCTGCCGGTGCCCCTCACTCCCGACCCGCAGACCCTGCTAGCCCAGCCCTGGGCCCCTGCCCCCCGAGCTCTGCCGGTGCCTCTCACTCCCGACCCGCAGCCCCTCAGAGTTCCGCAGACGGAGCTGACTGGGAGGAGATCTCAGGATGTCTCTCTCTCTCTCTCTCTCTCTCTCTCTCTCTCTCTCTCAGGTCCCCCTGCTCAGAACACGACCCGGCCCGGTCTGCAGGGGAACACAACCCAGTCTGAGCCCGGACGTCGAACGCTGTCCCCACATCACTGGACCATCCGGCTGCTGGTGCTGGGAGCAGGAATCATTCTCACGGCTGCCGTTGTGCTTTGTCTGCACAGGAGGCGGGGAAGGGAGAACCGGGAATGAAACCCGTGGCACTCGGCTCCTTTAGGAACTCGAATAATTTCTGCAGGGCTGAAAGGAGCCTCGTTCAGAGCTGAAATGGCACTTTCAACCCTGGATCCCTCCTGCCCTGTCACCTTCTACTCCTGGAGGGAATTCTGCGCCACTGCGCGCATAATTCATGTGCTGTGCATAATTTCCCGCCCCCGCAGAAAATAACTTCTGCCGGAAAGTTGCTGCAGTTCCGCCTTTTGCCCACTAGGGGCCCCTGTGGCGCTAGAACAGATCAGGGCCACGTGGGGGAAGGGAGGTGGCTGAGTTGGGGCACAGAAACACGTGGGGACAGTGCGAAGGGGCTGCAGGGACACAGACAATGTGGCATCAGCTCTGCCTAGCCGGCTTGATGGCCCATTAAGGCCCATCAGCTACAACTGACCCATTGAGAGAAGCAGATACACCTTGTGACTCAGCAAGGCAGGGACAGGCCTAGGGACAGAGCTCTGAGGTTTTTCCAGGCCATGTGCTGGGTCGGTGTCTTTGGGACAAAGAAAGCAGAGACCACATGGCAAGAGACTATAAAAGGCTGATGCCTCGTCTCCATCTTGTCTTCAATCCTGCTTCTTACCTCTGGAGGGACTTTGCTACAAACTGAAGCTCTGAACAAAGGACTGAGGACCCATCCCAGCGGGGGATGTTCCAGAGACTCGATTTGAACCTGCAGTTTATTCTATCGCTGCTACAAGCCTGAACCAAGAACTTTGCCATTACTGTATGTAATTGATTCCATTTAACCAATTCTAGCTCTCATCTCTATCCTTTTCCTTTTATGAATAAACCTTTAGATTTTGGATTCTAAAGGATTGGCAACAGCGTGATTTGTAGGTAAGATCTGATTTGTATATTGACCTGGGTCTGGGGCTTGGTCCTTTGGGATCGGGAGAACCTTTTTTCTTTTTCATAACCATTCGTCCCTATAAGGAGTGGCACTGGTGGTGATACTGGGAAACTGGAGTGTCTGAGGGAATTGTTTGTATAACTTCTGGTTACCCATACATAAGAATAATCATTCCCTGTTTTCATTGCACAACCGACACTTTTGGTGAACATAAGAATGGCCGTACTGGGGTCAGACCAAAGGTCCATCCAGCCCAGTATCCTGTCTACCGACAGTGGCCAATGCCAGGTGCCCCAGAGGGAGTGAACAGAACAGGCAATGATCAAGTGATCTCTCTCCTGCCATCCATCTCCATCCTCTGGCAAACAGAGGCTAGGGACACCATTCCTTACCCATCCTGACTAATAGCCATTAATGGACTTAACCTCCAGGAATTTATCCAGTTCTCTTCTAAACCCTGTTATAGTCCTAACCTTCACCACCTCCTCAGGCAAGGAGTTCCACAAGTTGACTGTGCGCTGTGTGAAGAAGAACTTCCTTTTATTTGTTTTAAACCTGCTGCCCATTAATTTCATTTGGTGACCCCTAGTTCTCGTATTATGGGAATAAGTAAATAACTTTTCCTTATCTACTTTCTCCACATCACTCATGATTTTATATACCTCTATCATATCCCCCCTTAGTCTCCTCTTTTCCAAGCTGAAGAGTCCTAGCCTCTTTAATCGCTCCTCATATGGGACCCGTTCCAAACCCCTAATCATTTTAGTTGCCCTTTTCTGAACCTTTTCTAGTGCCAGTATATCTTTTTTGAGATGAGGAGACCACATCTGTATGCAGTATTCGAGATGTGGGTGTACCATGGATTTATATACGGGCAATAATATATTCTCCGTCTTATTCTCTATCCCCTTTTTAATGATTCCTAACATCCTGTTTGCTTTTTTGACCGCCTCGGCAGACTGCGTGGACATCTTCAGAGAACTATCCATGATGACTCCAAGATCTTTTTCCTGACTCCTTGTAGCTAAATTAGCCCCCATCATATTGTATGTATAGTTGGGGTTATTTTTTCCAATGTGCATTACTTTACATTTATCCACATTAAATTTCATTTGCCATTTTGTTGCCCAATCACTTAGTTTTGTGAGATCTTTTTGAAGTTCATCACAGTCTGCTTTGGTCTTAACTATCTTGAGCAGTTTAGTATCATCTGCAAACTTTGCCACCTCACTGTTTACCCCTTTCTCCAGATCATTTATGAATAAGTTGAATAGGATCGGTCCTAGGACTGACCCTTGGGGAACACCACTAGTTACCCCTCTCCATTCTGAGAATTTACCATTTATTCCTACCCTTTGTTCCCGGTCTTTTAACCAGTTACCAATCCATGAAAGAATCTTCCCTCTTATCCATTGACATCTTAATTACGTAAGAGCCTTTGGTGAGGGACCTTGTCAAAAGCTTTCTGGAAATCTAAGTACACTATGTCCACTGGATCCCCCTTGTCCACATGTTTGTTGACCCCTTCAAAGAACTCTAATAGATTAGTAAGAAACGATTTCCCTTTACATTGAAGTTCTCTCTGTTGGGCTGGTTCGGTGCCTTAATGGTAAAGGACCCCAGCCTGGGGCTGTGACTGCCCTGCTCTGAGCAATTTGTCCTGAATTGACGCTCTCAGTGGTGTCCCGCCAAAGGCAGCAGCGTTACAGTAGAGCCCATCCCCCTGGCTTCTGGTCGGGCTCATTCTCCCACGCCTGGAGAGGCTCTGCCTGGGGCCTGTCCCTCTCCTGTTCCCTGCTGTGGGGGAAGGGGAGGGTGGGGAACAGACCTCCCAGCCAGAGAGGTGGGGGTGTCTGTATCCAAGCCGAGGCTCTGATGGGGGGGGGGGGGTGGACCTAGCGTTGGATCCCAGCCCCTCGCTTCTCACAGAGCCCCCGGCGCAGCCCATCATGTCGTCAATTCAGATCCAACACGGCCTTGCCTTTGTTCTGAGCAGAATTGCAAGTGGGCCGGGTGCTGCACGGACCCCGGCCCGGCCTGGGGCCCCCGTCGCCCCGGCTGAGACCCGCGCGGACCCCGGCCCGGACTGGGGCCCCCGTCGGCCCGGACTGGGGCCTCCGTCGCCCCGGCCCAGACCCGCGCGGACCCCGGCCCGGCCTGGGGCCCCCGTCGCCCCGGCTGAGACCCGCGCGGACCCCGGCCCGGCCTGGGGCCCCCGTCGGCCCGGCCTGGGGCCCCCGTCGCCCCGGCCCAGACCCACGCGGACCCCGGCCCGGCCTGGGGCCCCCGTCGCCCCGGCCGAGACCCGCGCGGACCCCGGCCCGGCCTGGGGCCCCCGTCGCCCCGGCCCAGACCCGCGCGGACCCCGGCCCGGCCTGGGGCCCCCGTCGCCCCGGCCCAGACCCGCGCGGACCCCGGCCCGGCCTGGGGCCCCCGTCGCCCCGGCCCAGACCCGCGCGGACCCCGGCCCGGCCTGGGGCCCCCGTCGCCCCGGCCCAGACCCGCGCGGACCCCGGCCCGGCCTGGGGCCCCCGTCGCCCCGGCCCAGACCCGCGCGGACCCCGGCCCGGCCTGGGGCCCCCGTCGCCCCGGCCCAGACCCGCGCGGACCCCGGCCCGGCCTGGGGCCCCCGTCGCCCCGGCCCAGACCCGCGCGGACCCCGGCCCGGCCTGGGGCCCCCGTCGCCCCGGCCCAGACCCGCGCGGACCCCGGCCCGGCCTGGGGCCCCCGTCGCCCCGGCCCAGACCCGCGCGGAGCCCGGCCCGGCCTGGGGCCCCCGTCACGCCAGGCGCTGGATGAACCGGTGGACACGGAGCCCTGCTGTGAGCACGTCCCGAGCGAAGTCTGTGAATGTTTCACAAAGGTTGCTCAGACGCTGGCAGTTATTGCAGAGTTCGCAGCCCCCTCCCGCCGCCTCCTGCCTCCAAATCCAGGAGATTTTAAACAGCACTGGTGGGGTGTGGGCGGGGGGGAGGGGGGGCTCCTTGTTCTGAGCCTGTTGGGGTCACGTTCCCAGATCATTTCCCGGCCCAGCTGGGACCCGAAGCAGAGAATCCAGCCGAGATCCAGGGAGTCCCATGACGGCCCTGCCCCATTTCTTCTCCGCCCCGACGCAGGCTCCAGCGGCTGTAGCGGAAAGTGACATAAACAACGACTGCAGGAGTTTATCTTTCGTCTGTTTCCTCATTCCGTGGCCACGCGCCCTAGGAAGCAGGGCAGGGGCGTCGGCCGGGAGCTCAGCGCTGGGCTTGTTCTCCACGGCCTCTGCAAGGAAACAGCTCTTGGGGTTCCCTGAAGTTTTGCCTCGAAGGCTGCGAGTCCTCCCGCGCCGGGGCAGGTCCTGCCTTTCTCCCAGGTGAGTTGGGCCAGTCATGGGGGCGTTGGGCCTTGTTCTGTCCCGCACGTTCCTCGGCCAGCTCTAGGCACCAGCCCCCCCTGCGCTTTGTTCCAGCCAGGGCCGGAGATTCCCCGTGTCTGCGCTGAGCCGGGGGTGTCAGCCCCCAGCCCGTCGATCCCAGAGGGCCTGCAGCCTCGGCTTGCCCCGCTAGCTCTGTGCGGCTACCGGCCAGCCAAGCCCCGGGAATTCCTCTGGCTGGTTGGAACAGGGTGTCACGGAGTGTGGGGGGGAGACAGGGTCCTGCACCCCTCTTCCTGCGATTCCCCGGGACTCTCAGCCAGCCAGTGACACAGAAGCGTTATTAGACGACAGGAACACGGTCCAGACCAGAGCTTGTAGGTCTGGAAAACGGGACCCCTCAGTCAGGTCCATCTTGGGGGGCAGGGAGCCGAGACCCCAGCCCTGGGGCTCCCTCTGTTTCCCCAGCCAGCTCCAAACTGAAACTCTCCAGCCGTCTCACCCAGCCTCCCCCCGGCTCCTCCTCCAGCCTTTGTCCAGTTTCTGGGACAGAAGGTGTCACCTGGCCCCACTCCCCTCCTGGGCTCAGGTTACAGACTCAGGTATCATCCCTCCAGTGAAGTCCCACCCTGGTATCCCCTCCCCATCCAGCACCAATGCAGACAGTCCCAGTAAAACTCCCCTGCGACATCCCCAGGTCAGTCCACCCCACTCCCTGCTCCGTCACACAGGCTCGCTGTCATTTCCCACACCTGCCTTGGCTGGAGTTTTGTTCCAGTTCTCGGGGCCGCGTCCGCCTCCGGCCGGGGGAATCTCCGGGAGAGGTTTGGGGAAGCCCAGGCCGGGCAAGAACAGGGGGTGAGGCGGGAACCTGGCTGGGCCAAGGCCCCGCTCACGATCGGAAGCAGCCCCGTTAAAAGCCTGGCAGAATCCAGGCAGCCTTGTTCTCGCGTTGCCGGAGAAGCTCGCTTTGGTTTACGCATTTTTTCTGATTTTTACTTAAATCGCTTATTTCAATGTTCAGTTGTGCAAAATTATAAGTTTTAAGCATTTTAAATGTTCGTATCGATGTTAAACGTTTCCAGCTGCAGGAGGTTGTGGTCGGGTCAGTGTGACGAACTGGGACTGTTCCTACTGCGGTCTGTGAATGCTGACAGGGGAGTGTGGCTGGGATAGTCTGCATTGGGGGATGGGAGACTGACTGAAGGGAAATACCTGAGCCTGTAACATGAGAACCCAGGAGGGGGCTGGGGCGAGGTGACACCTTTGCCCGGGAAACTGAACAAAGGCTGTGGGAGGGGTCGCTGGAGGCGGAGTCTGGGAAGCTGGCTGGTGAGGTGGCTGGCAGGCAGGGAGGGCTCTGACCTCTGGAGGGGGGCTGGGATGCCCGAGGACCCCAAGATGGACCTAACTGAGGGGGTCCTGTTGTCTGTGCCTGCAAGACCTGTCTCGGACTGTATTCCCGTCGTCTAAATAAACCTTCTGCTTTACTGGCTGGCTGAGAGTCATGGTGAATCGCAGGACGCCGGGGGTGCAGGGCCCTGAGTCCCCCCTTACTCCGTGACAACTCCCCCTTCGAGACCGAACTGAGCGGGGTCACTTTAGCCAGTGACCCGGGGAAGTTCGAACCTACCCCCGTTCCCATGGATGCCCCAGCATCCCTCCCATTCCTGGGTGAGAATTACACCAGGCCCCTCCAGTTTCACTCCCCCCCTTAGGTCGGGGGTGTTCGAGGGCATTTGCAGTTCGCATGGGGGAAGGGTTATGCGGCCTGTGCCCTTTTCCCACCCCAATACCCCTGGGGTTCCAACTGGGCTGCGGTCTTCTCCCAGCGCTCCAGTCTGGAGGTCTGTGCTTCGGGCTCTCTTGGTTCAGAGCCCCCCTTTTAACCTTGGCCACCCTCCGGAAAGGCTCCTCTAGGCTGGGCAAGGGTCCTAAAGCCGTTTTCCCTTGTTCCGGGCCTTCCTCCCCCTCTGACAGGGGTCACAGGATCGGCAGTACTGCCGGACAGTAACAAAGACCCCAGGCCAGTAAAAGCTCCGTAGCAGCCTCTGCTGGGTACGCCAGGTTCCCTGGTGCCCTGAGAGGGGAATGTCATGGGCCCGGTACAGCAGCTGGCGCCGATACTTCTGGGGTACCACCAGCTGCCTCCTGAACCCCCCTGACTCCATTTTCCCTGGGGGAGCCCATTCTCGGTACAGGAACCCCTTCTCCCACAGGAACCTTTTCCGGCCACCTCTCCCCATGGTCTGTACCGCACCGAGGTCGGCCAGGTCCCTTATCTTCCGCAAGGAGGGATCTTTCTGCAACTCGGCCTGGAACTCAGCAGCTGGGACAGGGGTGGCCACCTGCTCTTTCTCGCCGGCTGGATCTGAAGCCGCAGCCTCCCTGAGCCGTGTCCCTGGGTGTTCCCTCCCCACCAGGTTAGGGTCCTGCGCCTCAGGCAAGGCACCCTCCCCAAGGCCAGGGCGCCGTGCCCCTCGCCGGCTCTGACTGCGGGTCACAACCAGGGCACCCTGGGGGTTGCTTGGCCAGTCCTCCAGGTCCTCCCCCATCAACACCTCAGTGGGCAAATACGGGTGTACCCCCACGTCCTTGGGGCCCTCCTTGGGCCCCCACTTCAGGCGTACCCTCGCCACAGGTACCTTGAATGGGGTCCCACCCACCCCCGTCAGAGTCAGGTAGGTGTTGGGCACCACCTGATCTGGGGCCACCACCTCGGGCCGGGCCAGCGTCACCTCTGCGCCCGTATCCCAGTATCCATCGACTTTCCTCCCATCCACTTCCAGGGGAACGAGGTACTCTTTCCGGAGGGACCGCCCCGCGCCCACCGTATAAACCAAAAACCCTGAGTCTGGAGCATCCCGCCCCGCAGAGGAGCAGGCCTGGGGCTCTCCTCCCTCCTTAGCAGGTGGTACTCTGCCAGCCCCCCTTCCCTGGGAGTGCTGCCTCTCGCCCGGCTGGGTCTCTACCCAGTCAACCCTCTGTGGGTTTGGTCTGCTCAGTCTGTCCCTGAGCCTGGGGCACTGGGCCCGTATGTGACCTCTTTGGTCACAGTGATAGCAGACCATGTCCCAGGGGTCCCCTCGAGTGGGTTGGATGGACCTGACGCTGGATCTTCCCCTTTGGTGGGGTTTCTCCGTATGTTCCCGCTGGGATGGCCCATGGTGACTCTCGCTCTGCGTTGTGGTGGGACTGTTCCTTTGGGACTCCTCCCTGTTATCCCCTGACCGGCTCTTTACAAACTCATCGGCCAGCCGGCCTGCATGTCGCGGGTTCTCTGGCTTTTTGTCCACCAACCACAGCCTCAGGTCGGATGGGCACCGCTCATACAGTTGCTCCAGTACCAGTAGTTTAACCAGGTCCTCCTTCGTCTGGGCCCCATCTGCCCACTTGCTGGCGTATCCTTCCATGCGGATGGCTAGTTGCAGGTATGAGATCTCAGGGGTTTTATGCTGACTCCGGAACCTCTCCCGGTACATCTCAGGAGTCAGCCCAAACTCACGTAGCAGGGCCTTTTTGAATAGTTCGTAGTCCCCTTTCTCCGCCTCTTCCAGTTGGCGGTACAAGGCCACGGCTTTGGGGTCCAGTAAGGGGGTCAGAACCCGGAGTCTGTCTGCAGGATCAACCTGGTGCAGCTCGCAGGCCGTCTCAAAGGCATCCAGGAAGTCATCCATGTCCTCCCCCTCCTTACGTGGGGCCAGGATGCACTTACCAAAGCTCCGTGCAGTCCTGGGTCCCCCCTCACTCACCGCACCCGGGGGCTCGCGGCCCTTCAGCCTCGCCAGCTCCAGTTCATGAAGCCTCTGTCTCTCTTTCTCCTCCCGTTCATGCTGCCTCGGTTTCTCTTTCTCCTCCCGTTCATGCTGCCTCAGTTTCTCTTTCTCCTCCCGTTCATGCTGTCTCTGGTGTTCACGATCCTCCAGTGTGTACCCTCTCACTCCTTCCCTGGCTTCTCATGTTACATGCTCAGGTATTCTCCGTCGGTCAGTCTCCCATCCCCCAATGCAGACCGTCCTAGCCACACTCCCCTGTCAGCATTCACAGACCACTTTAAGAACAGTCCCAGTTCGTCACACCCCCTTCTCTAAAATACACATTTTAATTACTATAGTAAAAAAACTTACTTCCAAAGTCTTCCTGTCCTTTCTGTCCATCCATTCCTCCCTTCACCCCCTCTCCCCTCCCCCCCATTGAAGGAAGCAACAGCCCTTTACTTCCAGATAACTGGACAGATTTCAGAGTAGCAGCCGTGTTAGTCTGTATCCGCAAAAAGAACAGGAGTACTTGTGGCACCTTAGAGACTAACAAATTTATTAGAGCATAAGCTTTCGTGGGCTACAGCCCACTTCTTCGGATGCATAGCTGGACAGAGTTTCCCTTTCTTTACTTCTGACTATCTGATTAACTAGTTTTAAGCAAAATCAGTACCTTAGTAAGATATAAAATCCTTTGTTTTGCCTAAAATCTTTGGAAACATATTTTTTAAAGTTGGTGAAATTTCATAAACATGTGTATTGTTATGGAGATCACACAGTAAATTAGAGTTCCCTTTTTCTAAAAGCAATGACCATTGTTCTGAACACACTACACCTCTGTGACTGATTAATTTAAAATAATGTCTGTTTCAGTGAGTTAAATATGTAGTAAGCTGGAATGATTATTTTATGAAGGCTTAAGAGTACATTTAAAATATAAAATCAGCTTAGAAATACTGATTAAGAAAATGTAAAACTGAGAAGAGCTGCATCATGTATTCCATAATATTTAATGTCGTATTCAGCAAAACAGCTGACTCGCCCTTACTACAAAGTTTTTGCAAATAAATGTCTGACAAACTTCAGGGCATATCAAAAAACCTGTGACTGACATTTTTTATTCCCAAGTTTAGTGCTTTTAATTAGGTACCTTCTGCAACTCCATTCTGCATGAGGGAGAGGGTACAGGGGTCTCTGCGGGGAACTGTGACTCTCCGCCACCGTGAGGCGGGCCGGGCATCTTGTTATTCCTTCTGCCTTGTCCCTCCGCCCCCACCCCCCGCCGGGCTGCAAGCTCAGGCTGCCATCGGGCATAGGGGCACCAGTTTAATAATACTGCGTAGGGCCCCAGAAATCCTAAGGACAGCCCTGGGGGCGCCAAAAAGCGGTGCCCTGGCTCGGCAGGGAGGAGCCGCCTTCCGGAGGCACCGGAGAGCCAGAGCGTCGGCTTGTGGGGGTGGCGAGCCCCAGCCATGGAGGAGCCGGCGCGGCGCAGGGGGGCAGCAGCCCTGCAAAGGCGGCAGCGCCGCTAGCGGGGAGCAGTGGTGCCCCCCGCCCCTCCTGCCCAGCCTGCGGCCTGGCGCCCGCCCCGGGGGCTCCTGCAGGCTGCAGCAGATGCATGCGGGCAGAGGCCCCCGTGCGCCCCCCAGCTCCTCCCTCGCCGCGCTCGGGCTCTGCGGTTCCCGGGCATGTGAGCCGCCTGTCACGGAGTAAGGGGGGACTTAGGGCCCTGCACCCCCGGCTTCCTGCGATTCACCATGACTCTCAGCCAGCCAGTAAAGCAGAAGGTTTATTTAGACGACGGGAATACAGTCCGAGACAGGTCTTGCAGGCACAGACAACAGGACCCCCTCAGTTAGGTCCATCTTGGGGTCCTCGGGCACCCCAGCCCCCCTCCAGAGGTCAGAGCCCTCCCTGCCTGCCAGCCACTTCACCAGCCAGCTTCCCCGACTCTGCCTTCAGCGACCCCTGCCACAGCCTTTGTTCAGTTTCCCGGGCAAAGTGTCACCTCGCCCCAGCCCCCTCCTGAGACAGCATGAAGAGAGACAGAGGCATCATGAACGGGAGGAGAATGAGAGACAGAGGCAGCATGAAGAGAGACAGAGGCTGAGGCATCATGAACTGGAGCTGGCGAGGCTGAAGGGCCGCGAGACCCCGGCTGCGGTGAATGAGGGGGCCCCAAGGCTGCAAAGAGCTTTGATAAGTGCATCCTGGCCACACGCAAGGAGGGGGAGGACATGGATGACTTCCTGGATGCCTTTGAGACGGCCTGCGAGCTGCACCAGGTTGATCCCGCGGACAGACTCCGGGTCCTTACCACCTTACTGGACCCCAAAGCCGTGGCATTGTACCGCCAACTGGAAGAGGCGGAGAAAGGGGACTACGAACTATTCAAAAAGGCCCTGCTACGTGAGTTTGGGCTGACTCCTGAGATGTACCGGGAAAGGTTCCGGAGTCAGGATAAAACCCCTGAGATCTCATATCTGCAACTAGCCGTCCGCATGGAGGGATACGCCAGCAAGTGGGCAGATGGGGCCGAGGACCTGGTTAAACTGCTGGTACTGGAGCAACTGTATGAGCGGTGCCCATCCGACCTGAGGCTGTGGTTGGTGGACAAAAAGCCAGAGAACCCGCGACACGCAGGGCGGCTGGCCGATGAGTTTGTAAACAGCCGGTCAGGGGATAACAGGGAGGAGTCCCAAAGGAACAGTCCCACCACAACGCAGAGAGAGAGTCACCATGGGACCTCCCCGTGGGAAAATACGGAAAACCCCACCAAAGGGGAAGATCCAGCGTCAGGTCCATCCGACCCACTCGAGGGGACCCACGGGACATGGGCTGCTATCACTGTGGCCAGAGATGCCACATACGGGCCCAGTGCCCCAGGCTCCGGGACAGACTGAGCAGACCGAACCCACAGAGGGTTGACTGGGTAGAGACCCAGCCGGGCGAGAGGCAGCATTCCCAGGGAAGGGGGGCTGGCAGAGTACCACCTGCTAAGGAGGGAGGAGAGCTCCAGGCCAGCTCCTCTGGGGGGCTGGATGCTCCAGACTCAGGGTTTTGGGTTTACAGGGTGGGCGCGGGGCGGTCCCTCCGGAGAGAGTACCTTGTTCCCCTGGAGGTGGATGGGAGGAAGGTCAATGGATACTGGGATACGGGCGCAGAGGTGACGCTGGCCCGGCCCAAGGTGGTGGCCCCAGATCAGGTGGTGCCCAACACCTACCTGACCCTGACGGGGGTGGGCGGGACACCAGTCAAAGTGCCCGTGGCGAGGGTACACCTGAAGTGGGGGGCCAAGGAGGGCCCCAAGGATGTGGGGTACACCCGTATTTGCCCACTGAGGTGTTGATGGGGGGGGACCTGGAGGACTGGCCAAGCAACCCCCAGGGTGCCCTGGTTGTGACCCGCAGCCAGAGCCGGCGAGGGGCACTGCGCCCTGGCCTTGGGGAGGGTGCCTTGCCCGAGGCGCAGGATCCTAACCTGGTGGGGAGGGAACGCCCAGGGACACGGCTCAGGGAGGCTGCGGCTTCAGACCCAGCCGGCGAGAGAGAGCAGGTGGCCATCCCTGTCCCAGCTGCTGAGTTCCAGGCCGAGTTGCAGAAAGATCCCTCCTTGCGGAAGATAAGGGACCTGGCCGACCTCGGTGCGGTACAGACCATGGGGAGAGGTGGCCGGAAAAGGTTCCTGTGGGAGAAGGGGTTCCTGTACCGAGAATGGGCTCCCCCAGGGAAAATGGAGTCAGGGGGGATCAGGAGGCAGCTGGTGGTACCCCAGAAGTATCGCCGCCAGCTGCTGTACCGGGCCCATGAGACCCCCCTCTCAGGGCACCAGGGAACCTGGCGTACCCAGCAGATGCTGCTACGGAGCTTTTACTGGCCTGGGGTCTTTGTTACTGTCCGACAGTACTGCCGATCCTGTGACCCCTGTCAGAGGGGGAGGAAGGCCCGGGACAAGGGGAAAACGGCTTTAGGACCCTTGCCCAGCCTAGAGGAGCCTTTCCAGAGGGTGGCCAAGGTTCAAAGGGGGGCTCTGAACCAAGAGAGCCCGAATCACCGACCTCCAGACTGGAGCGCTGGGAGAAGACCCCAGCCCAGTTGGAACCCCAGGGGTATTGGGGTGGGAAAAGGGCACAGGCCGCATAAACCTTCCCACATGCAAACTGCGAGTGCCATCGAGCACCCCCGACCTAAGTGGGGGCGTGAAACTGGAGGGGCCTGGTGTAATTCTCACCAAGGAATGGGAGGGATGCGGGGGCATCCATGGGAACGGGGGTAGGTTCGAACTTCCCCGGGTCACTGGTTAAAGTGACCCCGCTCAGTTCGGTCTCGAAGGGGGGAGAGATGTGATGAACTGGGACTGTTCTTAAAGTGGTCTGTGAATGCTGACAGGGGAGTGTGGCTAGGATAGTCTGCATTGGGGGATGGGAGACTGACCGACGGAGAATACCTGAGCATGTAACATGAGAACCCAGGAAGGGGTTAGAGGCCAGGTGACACCTTTGCCCGGGAAACTGAACAAAGGCTGTGGGAGGGGTCACTGAAGGCAGAGTCTCAGGAGCAGGCCGGTGATATGGCTGGGAGGCAGACAGGGCTCTGACCTCCCCAAGAGGCTGGGATGCCCGAGGACCCCAAGATGGACCTAACTGAGGGGTATCCTGTTGTCTGTGCCTGCAAGACCTGTCTTGGACTGTATTCCTGTCGTCTAAATAAACCTTCTGCTTTACTGGCTGGCTGAGAGTCATGGTGAATCGCAGGAAGCCGGGGGCGCAGGGCCCTGAGTTCCCCCACACTCCGTGACAGGGGGGTCTTTTGAAGGATTTATTTAAAAAACCATATGTCTGAAGATCCAAGCATTTAAGGCTAAAGATGATTGTGCATCTAAAAATCTATGCAAGGATTTTTTAGAGATGTGATTTTATAATCTTCACCAACTCACTAATGAAATATTTTTAAAGCAAATTTTACACTAAGGTCCTGTAGACTGACATGTCCTGAGTAAATATGACAGTCATGCACAACTGGTTTTGTCAGTACATTCAGAAACTGACAGTAGATACCTGGGGGTTGGCAAATGCCTGTTAAATGTCTTCACTGCCCCTTGAATGGCTCTTGAACAGTTTCAGGGTTGTGCTAATAGGTCTGGCCGGCTGGAGACTGTTTCTCTTTTAACTAGTAGATCCCCTTCCCAGGAAGACTGCGAGCCTGCAGGAAGGGTCAGAACAGGGATAGGAAAGCCAGACGGCTTCGCAGTGTGTGAGCCTGGGCCGCACGACCAGGCCAGGCAGGCTGCTGAGTCGCGCTGGGCGACATTTTTCACTTGACAGGTTTTTCCAAGGACAGAACAATCCAGATTCGGTGACAGGGAAACGCTTTGTGAACTCGGGTCGGAAAAAGAAAAAATGCCCCCAAAGTCAATCTTTTTTCCAGTCAAAAATGTCTTTAACTTTATTTTTTATAAAAAATCTGTAATGCTTCAAATGGAAACGGAACATTTAGCTCGGCCCCAAACGGATTGATCAGAATGTCCAGAGAATCTCTCCTTTGCCCAGCTCTATTTCTGAGGGCAGGGGCCTCTGTAATGCAGCTGCCAAAGGCAGCGCGAGACCCAGTGGCCGGGAGCCGACGGGAGACACAGTCAGACTGGAAATAATGGGCAGATTTTCCCTGAGCGGGGAATTAGCCACAGGACCAGACAGGGGGATTCTGCACCACTGGGAGTCTGTAAATTGCAACGGGGCGTCTCCCGCTGACAGCTCCACTCTAGCTCAGCCAGATGCTCTGTTCCCAGCCCCCGCCCCCAGAGACGCTCAATAGACACATCCATGCTGCCACTGGAAGGTTGCAATGAAATACGTACAGCTGCCTTGCTTAGGATCCAGGCAGGAGCGGCGCCAGGGTTTTTGGCGCCCTAGGCGGGGGTCCTTCCGCGCTCCGGGACCCGCCGCCGAAGTGCCCCGAAGACCGGGAGCGCGGAAGGACCCCCCCCCCCGCCGCCGAATTGCCACCGAGGGTGGCAAAATGCTGCCCCCCCAAATCATGGTGCCCTAGCCAACCACCTAGGTCGCCTAAATGGAAGAGCCGGCCCTGGATCCAGGAGAATAATACAAGAATAATACAAGACCCCCCAAACCAGTGTGAGACAAAGCAGGCTGCTCCCGGTGGCCGGGAAGCAAACTCACCCCTCCTGTAGGCTCTGTCTGCAGACTGACTCTGATTGCATCCAGTGCCCCATGAAGGCAGGTGTTCATCTTCAGCCCTTGGGGTTCCCCTTGTCTCAGCAGGGTTGGCCAGTCCCCTGTGCTGATTCCACCCCAGACGGTCCTAGCAGCTCCCTGTCTTGAACACCTGTCCTGGCCCCTTGTCCTGGGGGGAAGTCAGTGCTCCTCCCCCCCAGTCTCCCAAGGGGTGGCCATGCCCAGGGATCGGTACAGAGACAGGCTGTGAGCTCGGGACAAGCTGCCCGAGCCCACGCCCGACTCTCAAAGTGATCGCTTGCACTTCCAGCCGAGCTCGCTACACCGCCTGGACGCCCTGGGCCAGATTGGCGAACCGCTGGGGGATTCTCCGGCCAGGGCTGTGTGGGAGGCCGGGCGGTTCTGGGTCGCTGTGCGCTAGGAAGACTGTGCGCTGTGCGCCCGCGGAGATGCTGTGGCTGGCTTGTTGGCTAGCGCTGCTGGGACGCGTCGCCGCAGGACCAGGTGAGTCCCACGAGGTCATTTCCCGGGCGCTGGGGGGGCGGGCCTGGGCCTGGCTAACGATGCCGTCAGGCCCAACAGCTGGGCTGCATTGAAGGCAGGGACTCCGTGAACTACTGTCCAAGGGGCTTATCTGGCGCCCATCACCGGAGCATCTGAGCACCGCACCACCTCTGAGTGGATGTATCCTCGGACGCCCTGGGAGGTAGGGCAGGGTGCTGTCCCATGGGATGCCTGAGAGCCGTGCGTGTGGGGGTCCTTCGCTTTGATCCCCTCCCTGCCCCCAGCCTGCCAAGCCACCCCAGGGACAATCTAGCCCTGTGCATTCGAGTCCCAGTGCTGGTCACGGGGAGCTTGGCTTGGGTGCCGCGGTTCTGAGATCTGCCGGAGCCCAAAGCCCCGTGCTGGGCCCGCTTCTCGGATCCGAACCCTGGTGTCTCCCCGCCTGAGCGTCCTTCGCCCGCTGGCGGCAGCAGTAGGCTGTTACCCACATGTGCCAGAGGGTTCCCTGAGCT
Source organism: Emys orbicularis (assembly GCF_028017835.1). Classification (NCBI taxonomy): domain Eukaryota; kingdom Metazoa; phylum Chordata; order Testudines; family Emydidae; genus Emys; species Emys orbicularis. The sequence goes on along the minus strand of NC_088706.1, from coordinate 18,352,495 downwards.
CCTGGGAGGGGCTGGGGCTGGCGGCTGCACGGCACCCGTGACACAGCTGCACTGTGTGGGGGGGTTGTCCACGAGGGTCCCCCAGGTACCTGGATACCCGGTAAACCCCCCCTTGTCTCACCTGCAGACACGGCCACTCAGGCGAGCGACGGCCCCCAGCTCTGGGCCCGGGCCGGCCAGGACGTCACGCTGGAGTGCAGGACCCGAGCACCCCCGGACCCCGACCCGCACCACCTGCGCGTGCACTGGCACCTCCTGCGGGAGCCGGCGGGGGACTCCGTGGTGCACAGCTACCACGCGGGGGCCGACCAGCTGGGAGACCAGGCTGAGGAGTTCAGGGGCCGGACGCAGCTCCTTCTGGAGGGGATCCGCGAGGGGGTGGCGGCCCTGAGCCTGGCCAGCGTGCGGCCCTCGGACAGCGGCACGTACCGGTGCTTCATCATGGACGGTTGGGATGCTGACAGCATGGACATCGTCCTCCACGTGGCAGGTAACCGCGGCGCACCGGGCCTGGCTGGAGCCAACCTGCCCTGGGGGTGTTTTGTTGAGCTAAGCGGCTGGAGCGCCTGGCGTCTCTCCCTTGAGGGCACGTTTCTGATCCTTCCCGGAGCTCTTCTCTGACCCCTCCGATGGATCAATCCCCGGCGTGGATTGTGGGAAACGAAGTCCCCTCCTAGCCGGAGAGCTGGGGGGAGATGCGGCCCCCACGGGGGAGCCGGCGCTAACACGGACAGGAAACCGCCCTGGTTGAAGATGTCGTGTCTAGGAGTGGGGGGAGTTTTGGGCGCCGGGCAGGGGACGCTGCAGTACCAGGGCAGGGGGCTGTTGAGGGCTGAGTCTGGCAATACGCTCAGCCTCAGCCCTGTCTGTGGTTAGGGGGCAGCAGGCCTCACCCCCCTTCTCTCCTTTCCCAGCCCCGTACGAGCCCCCGCAGCTCGCCGTGCTCTCCCGGGCTGGGGGGCGGCTGGCCCTGCAGTGCCGCTCCGCGGGGGGTTATCCCCAGCCCGAGATAACGTGGCACGACGGGAACGGGACCGGCTGAGCCAGGACGAGCCGGTGGAGCTGCAGAGGAGCAGGCAGGGGGCCTTCGAGGTGCGGCGCAGCCTGTCGCTGACGCCCCGCCCTGGGGGGTCCGTCTGCTGCGCCCTGAGCCACCGCCCCCTGCAGCAGAACATGAGCGTCTGCGAGACCCTCCCAGGGGAGCGGGGCCGGGACGCTACCCACAATCCCCGGGGGCGGGCGTGGGCGGGTGTCAGCGCTGCGGGGCGAGAGCCCCCTTCCCCCGCGCCCCGTCGTCACTGCTCAGTGGGAGGCCACCCAGGGCCTGCTGCTGGGGACACCCCTCCAAGAGCGGTCCGAGAGGTAGAGCTCGGGGGGCCGTGCCCATCACCTGGGCGTCTGGGCTGTGGAGGCTGGATCCAGGGAGAGGGGCATGTCCGCGGGGCCGGGTCTGGGATCTGCGCTGCTGGGGGCTGCAGGCCGGCCAGCTCCTGGCTGGGCCGGGGACCCCCTGGCTCTGGGTTCAGTCACAGCCCGTGTCAGCCCCCCTCTCCCTGCCCCACTGCAGCGCCGGAGGCCCGGCTGCAGGCGCCGGAGCAGCGATTCCCCGGGTGGGCGATGGCTGTCGTGACGCTGGCGCTCGTGACCCTCGTGTGCGCGGTGCTGATCCATTGGGGGCTGCCGCGCATCCCCGCCGAAGGTGAGTGACGGCCGGGGGGGGCGGGTCCGTGAGACCCCCGTGCCCTGCGGAGCCGCCTCCCAGCCGGGTTCCCGCCCGGCCCTGCTCCTGTGGGGCGCTGGGCCAGACCCTCCGGCTCCGACGGGTCGAAACAGTCTCATCTCCAGCCGCCCCCGGTCCCTGGCCAGTCGCCTGCCGCGTTCCGGGGCCCCCCAGAGCGAACAGACCCCCCCCGCCTGCGGCCCCGCCGAGCTGTGACTCCTTGCGTGTGATGGGCTCTGTTCCCCGGGCCTGATGCCTCTAGCCCAGGCCAGGCCCAGGTTTGTCCCTCACCACCGGCCAGCTCTGCTCCGCCCCCCCCCCTCCGAGGCCTGGGCTGAGACTGGGCCCAAGTGACTTAGGCGCCCTGCGTTTTAGTGCAAGGCTGGGCTTGCTCCGGGTTTGTCTCAGGAGCAACGCGGCCACCTCAGAGCCTTTACTAATAACGCTGCCGCCTCGCGCGTTCCACCCCTGGTGTGCCAGCCCCTCGGTGTCAGGACCCTCAACCCACAGGTGGGGAAACTGAGTCACGGAGGGGTGAGTTCCCCAGGTGTCCCAGTTCAACGCGTGACCCACTAGGCCACGCTGCTTCTCCGCTTGCTCAGCTCCACCATTTGTGTGTGTGTGTGACGGGGGAGGGAAAACGCCCCCCCCCCCCCCAAACCTAACATTGAATTTTTAGAAGCAAAAGTTTCCGTTGAAAGGAATCTGTTATCCGGGTGGGAAAATCTGTTTGCTGAAAATGTTTGCGGGTCAGTGGGACCCCGGCCCGGCTAACGCTGCCCCCCCCCATCCCATCAGGGCTTCACCTTGGATGGCGAAGAGCGCCCGGCTCCCAGGACTGGCACCGTGTCCGGACGGACCCCCCCGAAGTGGAAATGGCTGAGCGCTAGGTCTGCCCGGCCCCCCCGCCCCCCGCCCAGCCGGTGGGGAACGACGGGCTCAGACTGCAGCGGGGAAGAACGGAGGTTTCTGGGTGGAGCGATGTGACGAAGTGGGGGATTTTCTTGTTGTTTCCAATGGTTTGCATGCGGAGGGGGTGGGACTCAGTGTCCCTGGGTGTTTCTGGTTTAACGAGGTGAGGGGAGAGGGAGTTTGTGGTTACAAAGGACCAGTGACAGAACTTGGGACCCCAGCCGATGGCCTGGAGGATGGATACCCCAGCGACCAGGGACCTGGCGACCCGGAGACCCAGCTGAGGAGTCGCAGCCGGTTCTGGCCAGTGGGAGGACAATGGGCTGCGGGGAGAGGACCCCGGTGACCGGACCAGCCGGTTCCAGCCTGAGGGGGACAGAGGCGGGCAGAGAGGAGATGAGGCCCAGGTGACCCCATTTACGACCCTGTTTACCTGAGAGAAGACAATGGACAGAGGTGGGGCTTGGGAGCCGGTGATCTCAGATGCCCAGCTGGGAAGCAGGGGGGCTCTGGGCTGGAGAGGAGGAGCAGGCAGAGCCCACCTGGATGCAGGGGAGACTGGGATGTGCTGGGCTGAGGGAGGCCAGGCCTGAGGCCCTGAGAGTTTCCTGTGCTGTGTTCAACGCTCAATAAATCCTCCTGTTTTACACTGGCTGAGAGTCGCTCCGGGCTAGAGAACAGGGGGCATCGTCCCCTTCGGGGGCAGAGGCCCCGGGGACCCAGAGCGAGGGGACTCCCTGAGGGGGCCCACGGCAGAGACAGACGTGCTCAGTCTCAGAGAGGTGCGGCTCCAGGAGGTGGAGGGGCCTGACCCCGAGAGAGAGTGGACCCCCGAGAAGGGCTGTCGCACTGAAAGGGGCACCCCCCACGGAATGCACGGGGCCAAGAGTGGGCACGATCTGTGAGTCCGTGGCAGGCAGGACGGGAGCTCGCACCACGCGGAGCAGAAACTCTGGGCTGGCTGCAGAGATGCCTGCAAAGTAACCCGTGCTCCTGCCGGGTGGCAATGCAGCTGGCGAGGGGCCAGGAGGGGTGAGACGCTGCGTGGAGCCCTGGGATGGGCGGGCGAGAGCCTGGGGCACCCTGAGCAACCCTGGGGAAGGACTGAACGAGGTGAACCCCTTACAAGTGCGACTGTGTCTGTGTCCCTGGGGAACTGTATGGCCCTTCTCTAATGAACGTCTCAGTTCTCAGCGTTGGCAGCCCCTGGGGCAGACATGCGTCTCCTGGTCCCAGCCGGCTCCTCCAGAGACCCACAGACAGAGAAAGGACCTGGGGAGCAAACCCCCGAGTTTAGGCCTTTCTTCCGGATCCTGCAAACAGCCGGTTCACCTGACCCCTGAGGGGCGACACAGGAGCAGCGGCCTGGAGCTGGGACAGCCGGTTCACGCCAGCCAGGGCTGCTTGTTTCTCGGGCGCTTTGCTCGCGGCACGGCACTGCACGGGCTCCGGGCGCGCCTGGCTCTGGTCGCTGGACCCACCCTCCGCCCTGCTGCGGGGAAGCAGCGGCTCCGTCGCTGTCCCGGGGCCCACCAGGGGAGGGTGCGTTCGGGGACAAGCCAGAGCTGGGGGAAAACCACGGCCCCGGCCCCTCGCCCTCCCTGCCGCCAGGCTCTGCGGGTGCCGGGTTTGCGGCTCCCCCTCAGCTGGGCAGCTCCCAACCCCCTCCCCCTGCAGTCTGCTCGTCAGGCCAAGGAACCGGGCAAGGGCGCCCCAGAGCGATGCTGGGGGGTGCCCACAACTCCAGGGTCTCCCTTCTGCCCTCCACGGGGGGCAGCAGGGACCCCGGGGCTGTTGTGTGAATTGTGCTGGAAGAGCGAGAGGTGTCAGCGCGACACGTCCCCGGCCCGGCACACGGTCGGGTTCGGGATCCAGAGCCCTCGGCCGGCTCAGCGCTGGGCGCCCGTGGCTCCTGCGTGACACAGAGCACAAGGGCAGCCTGGCCGAGCCGTGCAAATGCCAAGTGTTGAGCCAGGCTGTTGCTGTCCCAGCATCCCCGGGGCCCGGTACCGGAGAGAGGTCGGGGACGGACCGTGGGTCGGAGCTGGTCACGGGAAGGGCGAGATCCAGCCTTTCGGGGACTGGCGAAGATGGGGGCACAGTGGGGCTGCAGCTGTGGGGGTCTGTGATAAACATAGGGAGAAGGGTAACATAAAATCCCTCCTTGGCAGCTGTACTGAATCGCCTTACCCCTAAGGGGTTAAGAAGCTCAAATCACCTAATTTGCCAACATTTTTATGGCTGACTTAGAACAACGCTTCCTTAGCTCTCGTCCCCTAACGCCCCTACTCTACTTGCGCTACATTGATGACATCTTCATCATCTGGACCCATGGAAAAGAAGCCCTTGAGGAATTCCACCATGATTTCAATAATTTCCATCCCACCATCAACCTCAGCCTAGATCAATCCACACAAGCGGTCCATTTCCTGGACACTACTGTGCTAATAAGCGATGGTCACATAAATACCACCCTGTACCGGAAACCTACTGACCGCTACACTTACCTACATGCCTCTAGCTTCCATCCAGGACACACCACACGATCCATTGTCTACAGCCAAGCTCTAAGATATAACCGCATTTGCTCCAATCCTTCAGATAGAGACAAGCACCTACAAGATCTCTATCAAGCATTCTTAAAACTACAATACCCACCTGCTGAAGTGAAAAAACAGATTGACAGAGCCAGATGAGTACCCAGAAGTCACCTCCTACAAGACAGGGCCAACAAAGAAAATAACAGAACACCACTAGCTGTCACCTTCAGCCCCCAACTAAAACCTCTCCAGCGCATCATCAGAGATCTACAACCTATCCTGAAAGATGATCCCTCACTCTCACAGATCTTGGGAGACAGACCTGTCCTCGCTTACAGACAACCCCCCAACCTAAAGCAAATACTCACCAGCAACCATACATCACTGAACAAAAACACTGACCCAGGAACCTATCCTTGTAACAAAGCCCGATGCCAACTCTGTCCACATATCTATTCAAGTGACATCATCATAGGGCCTAATCACATCAGCCATGCCATCAGGGGCTCGTTTACCTGCACATCTACCAATGTGATATATGCCATCATGTGCCAGCAATGCCCCTCTGCCATGTACATTGGCCAAACCGGACAGTCTCTACGCAAAAGAATTAATGGACACAAATCTGACATCAGGAATCATAATACTCAAAAACCAGTGGGAGAACACTTTAACCTGTCTGGCCATTCTTTGACAGACCTGCGGGTGGCTATCTTAAAACAGAAAAACTTCAAAAACAGACTCCAACGAGAGACTGCTGAGCTGGAATTGATATGCAAACTAGACACAATCAACTCAGGGCTAAATAGGGATTGGGAATGGCTGAGCCATTACAAACATTGAATCTATCTCCCCTTGTAAGTATTCTCACACTTGCTTCTTATCAAACTGTCTGTACTGAGCTATCTTGATTATCACTTCAAAAGTTTTTTTTCTCTTACTTAATTGGCCTCTCAGAGTTGGTAAGACAACTCCCACCTGTTCATGCTCTCTGTATGTGTGTATATATATCTCCTCAATATATGTTTCACTCTATATGCATCCGAAGAAGTGGGCTGTAGCCCACGAAAGCTTATGCTCTAATAAATTTGTTAGACTCTAAGGTGCCACAAGTACTCCTGTTCTTTTTGCGGATACAGACTAACACGGCTGCTACTCTGAAACCTGTCAAATCACCTAGTTGGCACCTGACCAGAAGGGCCAATGAGGAAAGAGGATACTCTGTCCAGAGAGGGGGAGTTGTTTGTTCCCTCTCTGGACAGAGAGAGAGACCAGGCAGGTAAAACATCTCCTGAAAACATACCTGAAATGAGTCATCTAAGATTACAAAAATTGTAGGTAAGGGCAAGGAAAGGCGTTAGATTATCTTTTGTTTTAGCCTGTGAATTTTCCCTGTGCTACAGAGGTAATTTCATTCCTGTTTTGTAACTGGGAAGCTGAACCAGAGGGGAATCCTCTGTGTTTTAAATCTTTTTATTTACCCTGTAAAGTTACCTTCCAGCCTGATTTTGCAGGTGTGATTCTCTTACTTTTTTTTTTTATAAATAAAATTCTTCTTTTAAGAACCTGATTGATTTTCAGTGTCCTAAAAACCCCGGGGTTTGGTCCGTGCTCACATTGCTAAGGCAATTGGTTGGTATATTATTCTCAAGCCCCCCCAGGAAAGGGGGTAAAGAGGCTTGGGGGGGTATTATGGGGGGAGAGGGATTCCAAGTGACCCTTCCCTGAATTTTTGTGTAAATCACTTGGTGGTGGTAGCAATACCGTCCAAGGGCAAGGAAGGAATTTGTGCCTTGGGGAAGTTTTAACCTAAGCTGGTAGAGATAAGCTTAGGGGGTCTTTCATGCGGGTCCCCACATCTATACCCCAGAGTTCAGAGTGGGGGAGGGAACCCTGACAGGGTCTGACCCCCTTTCCTAGCCGGGGGGAGAGACGCGCCAGAGAGAGAGGCGAGTAGCCCAGCCAGCAAACGCAGCATCTGGCTCTGCCGGTCACTCGCCTGCACCCTGCCTGCTGGAGACACAGGCCCGGCTCCCCATCTGCCCAGCCCCCCCAAGCCCTGGGGAGCCCCAGGAGAGGGTCAGGAGAGGGAAAGAAGATGGGAAGGAAAAGGATGTGGGGGAGGTGTGACAAATTCTCCCGTCCCCAGCCCTGTTTGGGAGCCGGCGGAGGAGCCGCTGTCGTCGGGGGGCCGCGCTCTGGCCTGGGCTGGTCGGGATGTCTCAGGATCAGGACGACGAAGGCCCAGGGATGTGACAGGGGATCCCAGAGTCCCAGGAGACGGCGGGGTCGGGGGGGCAGCGCTCGCTCCTTCCCCGTCTTCCCGCCACCAGCCCTTGAGTTCTCAGTCGTCACCTCCCCCCGCCCCCCCAAGTCTCTGTCTGGGGACCCCGGAATGGAGCGATGCCCAGCTCCCCCGCTCCTTACCTCTGCACCAATTAGACCTAATTTCTCACACCCCATCGGGGTCACTGATTTCCGGCCCCCCACGTCGCCTGTTCACCAGGCCGATCCCCACACGGCCCTTGTGTTCTCTCTGCCTGCACGGATTCAGCCCCCCGCTGTCCTCTTTGCACCGGGCCGTGCGAGGTGCCCAGGCCGCTCTCCGAGCTCCCACATCTCCCAGCTGCGCGCTCACTGACGGGGCATTCGTAGGCCCCGTTATTACCCCACAGGTCCTCTCCCCTGGGCTGGCTCAGCTCCCGGCTCCAGGCCCCAGCTGGGGGTCTGGCCCCATTGACACACAATAGCGGTTCCCACTCGCCCCATCTGGGAACGGTTTCTGGCCCGTTCCCCTCCCCGGTGGGTGGGTTTGGTTTCCTCTAGCAGCCAGCGGATCCGCTTGTGCGTGGGGTCAAAGCGGGCGCTGAGTCCCTGGCGTGCTGGGCTTGCTGCCGGAGTCGGTGGTTCCCGGAGAGGAACAGGGGCCGCCCAGCTGGGCTGCATTGGGTAACTTTCAGGAAACGCAGCTGGCACAGACCTGTGTCACAGCTAGCAGCTGGGATTCCCTTGCAGGGCGGGGCCCGATGTGGTTTAAAGCCGGGCGCTGGGAGCAGCGATGCGGAGCAGGGAACGGGTCACGGCGTTAACACGGCTCCTCCCGCGGCTGGGTGAGTCCGGGCAGGGGGCGGGGGTCAGAGCCAGGGGCTGCCACGGATCCCTGGGGTGGGAGGAGCTGGGTCGGGGCACGGGGAGGGGAGAGCTGGGGGTTTGTCCTGGGCAGAGACTGGAGTTTCAGAGACGCCAGGGCCAGCAGGGCCCGTGGTGCCCGTCCCATCTGAGCTCCTGCGTGACCCAGGCCGGAGACTCTCCCCGGCGATTCCTGCCCCGGCCCCATCGCTCCCGGCTGAGCTCGAGCGGCGCTTCCTGAGCTGGCGAGGGAGGGAGCCTCCGCCCAGCCCCAGCAAACCGGCCCCTGGCTAGTCCCCGCCCCACTGAACATTGCCGCCTTTTTCCCTGTGTGAACGCGTCTGGTGCCAGCCCCCAGCCTGGGCCCTCGCTCTGCCACTGTCGGCTGGGGGAGGAGCCCCCGGCTCTCGGAAATCTCTTCCCGCGGAGCTACTTCTAGAGCCGGAACGAGTCATTTCTCACCCTCCCCCCCGGCTCCACGTCCAAGCTCCTTCGGCCTCGGGCTGCCAGGCGGGTTTTCCGGCCCTCGTATCCTTCCCGTGGCCCTTCCCTGAGCCCCATCCAGTCTGTCAGTTTGACACCGGAGCCGGAGGCAGGATCCAGCGCTGGGCTCCCTGATGCCCCATCCCTACCGGTCCCGATGGATATGCCCCCAGGATCCTGTCCCGCCTGGCAGGGGGAGCTCTTGCCGAGGGGGGGTCGGTCGGTCGCTCTGTCTGTCTGAGCCCTGGCTGAGAGGGGACGTGTCTCTCCCATGCAGCTCACCAGTACGGACGCAGGCTGTGGGGCCCTGGGGCTGAGCTCGGCGTGGCCAAAGGAGCCGGAGGATGGTGCCGGTTTTGAAGCTGTCGTGTGAACAGCTGGAGGAGAAGATCCAGGAGGTCTCCAGGAGCCATACAAAGTATTTCTACATTGGCTACACTGAAATGGTGTCCTCCTATCTCCAACGCACGGGGCCCAAGTCGGAGGAGTGGACAGAACTCAAGAATCTCTTCCTCAAAGAGGCCGTCTACTACTCCCAGGTGACAGCCAGACACCTGGCGAGGGTCAGCGAGCAGCGCCTGATCGACCGATACAGGGACCGTCACAAGTGCCTGAATGAGAGCCCCCAGGGGAAGCAGCGGGCGGGGGTGGTCGACGTGGCGGTGTACACGGCGCACCGGGCGGCACAGCGGGGAGGACCGTTTCGGGGAGGTGGGGCAGTGGGAGCGGTGCGGGATCCATGGAAGAATTATCTGCTGCTGCAGATCAAGGAGATAAAGGAAAAGGACCAGGCCTGGGCCATCTGATCAGCAGGATCTGCCAGGAGCAGGTGCTAGGGAACGGCCCCCAGGGCCGCGGGAACCAGAGCCCCCCCCTCCCCTAACCACGGGTCCGCATTTCTCCTCCGGGCGCTCAGCGCCTCTGGCCTCCCTTCCCCACTCCCAATTGGACCCCAAAACCATGTGATTGGCGTAGAAATCATGAGGTTTTAAGCAATAATAAATGTCGGTTCTGAACGTTTACGGGGCGCTCGGGTCAGGTTTTCAAACTTTTCTTCACGATCAGTAGGGTGTGACGTCATTAACACAAACTGGGACCGTATCCATCATTGTTGCAACCAAGGTCATGTAGTGGCACCAAATCTTGTATAAAGAGGGGTTAAGACAAGGTTAGGGTTTGCTGGTTATGATTTTGCTATCTGTGTGTGTATCGATTTGGTAGTTGAAGTTATGAATATTGGCTCTGTACTGTCTGTATTTCAAACTTGTGCTCTGCTTCTGGGTGACAGCCCAGACAAGCTGGTGTTAGCTCTGCCTAGCCTGCTTGATGGCCCATTAAGGACCATCAGCTACAACTGACCCATTGAGAGAAGCAGATACACCTGGTGACTCAGCAAGGCTAGGACCTGCCTAGGGACAGACTTGGAGGTTTTTCCAGGCCACGTGCTGGGTGGCTTGTCCTTGGGACAAAGGAAGCACAAGCCACATGGCAGAGGATATAAAAGGCCCTAGAAACCACCCTCCATTTTGTCTTCAATCCTGCTTCTGACCTCTGGAGGGACTTTGCTACAAGCTGAAGCTTTGAACAAAGGACTGAGGACCCATCCCAGCGGGGGATGTATTCCAGAGACTTGATTTGAACCTGCAGTTTATTCTATCGCTGCTGCAAGCCTGAACCAAGAACTTTGCCATTACTGTATGTAATTGATTCCATTTAACCAATTCTAACTCTCATCTCTATCTTTTTCCTTTTAAGAATAAACCTTTAGATTTTGGATTCTAAAGGATTGGCAACAGCGTGATTTGTGGGTAAGATCTGATTTGTATATTGACCTGGGTCTGGGGCTTGGTCCTTTGGGATCAGGAGAACCTTTTTCTTTTACTGGGGTCTTGGTTTTCATAACCATTTGTCCCCATAACGAGTGGCACTGGTGGCGATCTGGGAAACTGGAGTGTCTAAGGAGATTGCTTGTGAGACTTGTGGTTAGCCAGTGGGGTAAAACCAAAGTCCTCTCTGTCTGGCTGGTTTGGCCAATCCACGACTGCTCGCAGCAGAGATCTCGGATGGCCGGGGATGGGGCACTAGATGGGGAGGGCTCTGAGTTACTACAGGGAATTCTGTCCCAGGCGTCCGGCTGGTGGGTCTCACCCACACGCTCAAGGTCTAACTGATCGCTGTATTTGGGGTCAGGAAAGAATTTTCCCCCAGGTCAGACTGGCCGAGACCCTGGGGGGGTTTCACCTTCCCCTGCAGCCTGGGGCCCGGGCCACTGGCAGGTTTGAACTAGAGTAAACGTCGGATTTTCTGTAACTTCTGTTGTTTTAAAAGATGCGTTAATACCAGAACATTCCCAGATATCACCCAAAACGTGCTCCAGTGATGCTAAACTAAGAATTTGCATCTCAGTACGTCCTATGGCCAAGGCAGTTTTATTCCCTAATTCTCTTTGTTGTTCATACAGCAGCCAGGAGGTGGTGCTCAACCACCATCACATATTCCATGTTGCTTTTAGATTTCCCAGACCTATTTGTACCTAATCCACAATCCTAATCCTGCTGCAAGACAAGCCCAAGAAAGAAACCAACAGAACTCCACTGACCATCACCTACAGTCCTCAGCTTAAACCTCTCCAACGCATCATCAGTGATCTACAACCCATCCTGGACAATGATCCCTCACTTTCACAGACCTTGGGAGGCAGGCCAGTCCTCGCCCACAGACAACCCGCCAACCTTAAGCATATTCTCACCAGCAACCACACACCGCACCATAACAACTCTAACTCAGGAATCAACCCATGCAACAAACCTCGATGCCAACTCTGCCCACATATCTACACCAGCAACACCATCACAGGACCTAACCAGATCAGCTACAACATCACCGGCTCATTCACCTGCACGTCCACCAATGTTATATATGCCATCATGTGCCAGCAATGCCCTTCTGCTATGCACATTGGCCAAACTGGACAGTCACTACGTAAAAGGATAAATGGACACAAGTCAGATATCAGGAATGGCAATATACAAAAACCTGTAGGAGAACACTTCAACCTCCCTGGCCACACAATAGCAGATGTAAAGGTAGCCATCTTACAGCAAAAAAACTTCAGGACCAGACTCCAAAGAGAAACTGCTGAGCTCCAGTTCATTTGTAAATTTGACACCATCAACTCAGGATTAAACAAAGACTGTGAATGGCTATCCAACTACAGAAGCAGTTTCTCCTCCCTTGGTGTTCACACCTCAACTGCTAGCAGAGCACCTCACCCTCCCTGACTGAACTAACCTCATTATCTCCAGACTGATTCTTGCCTGCATATTTATACCTGCCCCTGGAAATTTCCATTACTTGCGTCTGATGAAGTGGGCATTCACCCACGAAAGCTTCTGCTCCAATACATCTGTTAGTCTTAAAGGTGCCATAGGACCCTCTGTTGCTAATCCACACTGTTATCTGCCTGCTTATGAATGAGACGATCTTGCAGTTGTGACAAGGAACTTAATTTATTCTTAATTACCTCCAGGTCGACAGTATTTATAATCCCTGCTCCCAGACCAGTCCCTCCTAGTATGGTGTCTGCTCCCTGAGGATGTTTCCCTGGTAACAGACTGGCATCCCTTGATCTCTGCCCAGCCATCCTTTCCCTGCTCCCTCACCTGCCCCCAGAGAAACAGGACACCCCCCCCCCCCGGCAGCGCCAGGAACACAGCCAAGGCAAGGTGGGGGCAGGGTGGGGCAAGGGGTCGGGGCTTGCAGCCGCAGGGTCAGTCCGTGGGATGCCCCGGGGGGACTCTGCCCTGGCCCAGATGCCCTCAGCGGCAGTTGCCTGTGGTGGCAGGTTTGGCTCCAGCTGGGCAGGAAAACGCCGGCACCAGGACCCGGCCCCTCTGTCTCAGCGTCACTGCACCACTCGCAGGCGGGTGTCCCGGAGCCCAGGGTCTGGCCTATGCCCAGCCTGTGACCAGTCCCTTAGGGTGACCCTAAGCAGGTCGGGCCCCAAGGACCCACCCAGCTCCCTGGGGCAGGCCCGGGGACCCCCAGACTGGGCCTTGGGCACCAGCGACCCCCATCTCTCTCTGGGGCTCCAGGCAGTGAATCCAGCCACGCCAGACCCAGGAGCAATGAAAGCTGCCGAAAAGTGGGGGGCACGAGGGCCCGAAGTGTCCCCCCCCCCCCCCCCGGGGTTCTGCTCTCGCACCGTCTCTAGCAGGGCCCCGTCAGTGAACCAGACCCCAGCGGGTCCCACCCTTCCTCCAGGGTCGACCACGAAGCCTCCCCACCTCCCCCAGACCATCATGTTCTCGTCTGACCTCCTGCCCCAGAACCTCCTCCCCCACCCCGGTGACAGACCCCCAACCTCTGGCTGAGTCACGGACGCCCCCACATCCTGGGATACAGACTTAGTGAGAGAGAATCCCCCACGGACACTAGCTCTAGCCTGCGAGTGACCCCGCCCCACGCTGGAAGCAAACACCCCCAAGGCCTTGGCCAGCCTGACCGGGGGAAATTCCTTCCCGACTCCAAACACAGCCAGCAGCTGGACCCTGAGCGCCTGGACCAGCCCCCGCGGCCAGACGCCTGGGAGAGACGTGTCTGCAGTAACTCCGAGCCCTGCCCGGCTGCCTGCTGTGAGCTTTGCCCAGCCAGTCCACTGAGCCAGGCCCTGGCTGCTGGCCGGGACACACCCAGCCCAGGGGTCCCGGGGGGCCCAGAGCCCCCGGCCAAGCTTCAGCAAGCTCCATTATAGCCTCTCCCTGTGCCCACGCTGGCAGGGTCGCCTGGGCCAGTCCTTCAGTGACCCACTGCGGCTGGAACGGGGCCTGCAAACCTCACTCCGAGCCGCGGCAGCCGTGGGAGGGGAGCCTCCCCCCGGCCCCCAGCAGCCAGTCACGGAGGCAGGCACCCACCGCTGCAACACACGGGGGTAAGAGGAGAGAGATCAACAACGGGGGGAGGCAGAAAGGCCTGGGACAGCGACGGGGCAACACCCTGCCCCGGCTGCCTCCGGAAACACAGCCCCACCCCCATGGGACTGAAGCCTCCCTAGGGGCCAGGGGCCAAGCACCGTCCTGACCAGGGGCTGGCCAAAGAAAGCCAGTGTGGGGGCACGAGAGACCAGGCTCAGACAGCGAGGCGACACACACACCCTGCCCTGCGAGCAAACTGTCCTTCCCCCCCATGGGGCAGCCATGCAATATATAGGGGGAAACTGAGGCACACAGCAGACTTAAAAAAAAAAAAAAAAAAGCTATAGAAGATTCCCAGTTCGTCCCACTCAGTCCTTTGCCCTCCTCGCACAGCGGGACGAAGCCCAGAGGCGTGCACAGGCCCCACGAACATATCACTAGAATTCCCATCGTTGTCACAGCGCCTGTGGAGCGACAGCGGAGACACGCGCTGTGGGCGGCCGCTGTTCTTTGGGAGCCTCCGTGGCCAAAGCCCGGCCTTGCAGTCTAGCAGGAAAGCAGCTTGCAGGCAGGAGACTCAAGCCGAAGGGGGCAGGTTTTTATTTCATTAAATCCAGTGACACAAAGGAGGGGCCAATGGATTCGTTTTCCGCGCTGCGCAGGCTGGCCTTTGGGTTGGTGACCCTGCTAGCAAGCCGAGCGGCTTGCGCCACAGTTACCTTGCGCGCGATCTCGGCACACTAGGGAGCACCTCGAGTCCTTTGCCACTGTGGAGCATCCTGTGGGCAGCATGTGCTTCATCTTCCTCTTGCTACCGTGGCCAACGCTGGGCATCAAGCCTTGGCCCTTGGAGCTGCTGCGAGCTCGGTTATCGATACCGCTTGGTTTACGCTCGTCGCGTAGCCTGACTGATGGCGACTGAACGTCTTGGTTCGCTTCTCGACGATCTTAGGTTTCCCCAGGGCTCTGAGTGCAGGCCAGGTGATAGTGCCTGTGCCCACGGGTGGGTGGTTTCCCGGTGACACCCGCTGGCCTCTCCCAGGACGGACCTCGCGGGTTTCCCCCACTCACGCGCTCCGTGGGTCGCACAGCTGCAGTGCCCAGCAGGACAATCAGCACCGCAATGGCCACGTACCCAAGGGTTAGCCCCAGGATGACGTACGGCTCCTCGGGTCGGCTCCCTTCCTCCGAGGCTGTGGAGAGAGAGTCAGACTCAGGTCCCCGCGTGGCCCTGGGCGGTTCAAGCTATTCTGCTGGCTGGGGTGATGGCTACAGCCCCCACCCCAGAGACCCAGCAACGGAGCCGGACAGGGGGACGAGAGGAACCTGTGCCCGAGCCGAGGGCCAGGTCTGGGGCACCCGCGAGGTCAGCAACATGGGGGCAGTCGGGTATCCTGGCTACGGGCACTGTACCGGTTAACGAGCGCTGGGGGGACATTGTCAGGGGAACCGTTTGCCCTGGGAATAGTGACGTGGGGCCTGGGAACGTGTCGGGTTTGGCAGGAAAAGGCAAAATGAAGGAGTTTTACTTCTGCATTCAATACGGTAAAACCTGGTTTGCTTCGCCTGAGGCCCTTCAGTTTTCGTTCTACTTTCCAGTCTATTGCTTAGGTCGGAGTGTACTAGCGATAGGTATGGACTGCCCCATCATCGCTCGCAATGCCTGTGTAGCCAATGTTAATGGCTTAACCCTGCTGAAGAGGAACCCGTCAATGTTTTCCACGTTGAAATGTTTCTGAATTCTGGCTCTGTGGGAAATTTCGGCTTTTCATGCCGAAGCCAACGGCTCCGGTGATGGGCAGGGCCCGTGCGTGCCACCGTTCCAAGCACACATCCCCCCCGCCCCCGACCTCCAGCCTGCGGAGGGGGTGGTATTTTCTGCTTGCATCCGGTTAAGTTGTCACCCCAAACCCCAGTGAGCGGTGACGACGGGGCGCGGGGGAAGGGGGCTCTTGCCCCACAGCGCTGACACCCGCCCACGCCCGCCCCCGGGGATTGTGGGTAGCGACCCGGCCCCGCTCCCCTGGGAGGGTCTCGCAGACGCTCATGTTCTGCTGCAGGGGGCGGTGGCTCAGGGCGCAGCAGACGGACCCCCCGGGGCGGGGCGTCAGCGACAGGCTGCGCCGCACCTCGAAGGCCCCCTGCCTGCTCCTCTGCAGCTCCACCGGCTCGTCCTGGCTCAGCCGGGTCCCGTTCCCGTCGTGCCACGTTATCTCGGGCTGGGGGTAACCCCCCGCGGAGCGGCACTGCAGGGCCAGCCGCCCCCCAGCCCGGGAGAGCACGGCGAGCTGCGGGGGCTCGTACGGGGCTGGGAAAGGAGAGATCCATAAATGCAGGAACACGGGAATTGCTGGGTGAGGTTCTCCTGTCTGGGGCATGTGGGGGGCTGGCCTGGGCCTGTCAGATCTAGGACTACCAACAGTGTGAGATATGAGCCGCCCCCCAACCCCGCATTGCAATTCTCCTGGGGTCCCCCCGGCCAGTGCAGGGAGCACGTGGGGTGTGTTGTAATACCTGGGCTGACAACGCTGCCCTGACCGTGGGCATGAGAGCTCACGCCGTGCGCCCCCAGCCCGCACCAGCAACAACCAATGGGAGCAGCACGGCAGGGAGATGCAAGGACTGACTTAGCTGTGTCGGGATCAGGAGAAACGTGGGGGACCAGAAATCAATGAACCGAAATCGGTGTGTCGGAAATGAGGCTGGATGGGGGAACAATATCAGGACAGGTTGGGCTGTTCCAGGCACCGTTCCCTCTGGGGGGCCTGGCAGAGAGATTCGGGGGGAAGACGAGGAAGGACAGGCAGAGGCTGCAGAGGTAGTTTCACCATCATGGCCACCGCCCCCACCCTCTCCTGGGACCCCAGGCCTCTGTCACCCTAACACTACGGGATGTTCTGGGCCCCAGGTGACATGGCCACCTGCCCGGCCTTGGCTCCATTCAGAACCGCAGCCAGCAGCCGGGAAGCAGGAAGTCACAGCCTCATGTGCCATCCAAATGACATCAAAACCCTGTGATATGGGGCCGATCACAGGGCGCGTCTGTCCTCATCGCACCCACCGCCGCCAGGTAAAGAAACAGACCTTAAACTCTTTAAAGAGAATGTTCCTTCTGGCCGGGAACCACTTACCAACAGTGGTGACAGTGAAATCCCTACGTCTCTATTGTTTTGCCTTTACGGTTCCCACGTCTCTGTTGTTTATTTGTAGGGTTCTGTCCGTTGCAGAACTAATTTGGTAAGGTGTAAAACAATTAAAGTGGTGGGGTATGATTGTGTAAAGAATTGTTTTACATTATGGTAGGATTGGTTAGTGATATTTTAGCAACTCCAGGACACAGCCCCAAAGATCAGAGCTGCCAGACCTCAATGCCCTGCCAATCACAGTGTGCAGGAAACTGGAATCCCCCAGATGACCTGATCCTGACTGGCCAGCAGGAAAAGTCCATCTGCCTTATTGGGAGTGGTGAGCGTTGTCTGCGTAGCGTGTGCTGTCTGGTTTGGTGATTGTTAATAAAGAGACGTTACGTAGGATATTACTGTGTAAGGCTCTTTCACTGGTAAAAGACCCCGTAAACCCACAAAAGATTAAGCCCTGAGCCCACAGGGAAAGGGGGTTTGCCCGAAGCCCACGGAGGAGTAGAGCCTGGAGCCCGAGGGACTGGGAAAAGGTGAGGTGTCCTAGAGTGTCTGTGACAGAGAGTTTTGTGCAGGTAATACCCACTGCCCTGTTTATCTGCAGAGCCAGAGCCTCCCTTGCGGACCCTGCTGCCCAAGACCGCGCCTGTGGATGGGCCCAGGTGCCAGCCTGCAAGGAGCGTGCGCACCTGATCTGGGTGCAAGCGGTTACCTGCCACGCGGAGGACGATGTCCATGATGCTGTCAGCCTGGCTGTCCATGATGAAGCACCGGTATGTGCCGCTGTCCGAGGGCCGCACACCGGTCAGGCTCAGGGCCACCACCCCCTGGCGGATCCCCTGTAGGAGGAGCCGCGTCCGGCCCCTGAACTCCTCGGCCTGGTCTCCCAGCTGGTCGGCCCCCGTGTGGTAGCTGTGCACCACGGAGCCCCCCGCCGGCTCCCGCAGGAGGTGCCAGTGCACGCGCAGGTGACGCAGGTCGGCTTTTGGGGGTGCTCGGGCCCTGCACACCAGCGTGATGTCCTGGCCGGCCCGGGCCCAGAGCTGGGGGCCGTCGCTCGCCTGAGGGGCCGTGTCTGAGAGAAGGGACACACACGAGAACCCGTGGGAATGAGCCCACCACACTCAGATTGGGCTCAGGAGGGCTCCTGACTTCGGAGAGCCTCACTGCCACCACCGGGGCCTGGTCTGCAGAAGGCCCTGCGCTGACCAGGCTCCGGTGGGGCTCTGCCAAGTCAGGGGCCACACTGGAAAATCGGGGCCTTGCCGTGGGCTCTGCCCCTCTCAGTGCCTCTGTTTCCCCTCCTGCCTTTGTCCGTTCAGACTGTGAGTGCCGTGGGGGCTGCGTGTCACTCTGCGTCTGGGCAGCGCCCGGCCTGAAGGGGCTGAGCTCAGTCGGGGTCGCTGCAGCGCCCAGTGCGACAGGGCCCTGATCTTCGGGGTCTGGGCAGCGCCCGGCACAAGCGGCCCCTGGCCCCAGCAGCCCCCTTCCCAGCCGACTCTTGGCCAGCAGGCAGCTGCTGCGCTGCACGGAGCCGGGACCTGGAGCGGCCAGTGGCTCCCGCCCGTTCCCTGCCTGCGCCCGGCGGCCAGGGACCCCGGCCGAACGTGTGTGTGTGGGGAGACGCAGTGGGAGGACAGAGCCCCCCGCAGGTCACATGGGGCGGGGAGAACGCGGCGGCTCCATGCTGGGCACAAGGCAGGGGGTCGCCGGGCAAAGGAGATGTGGGGCGGTCACATGTCCTCCCCTCTCGCTGGAGCCCCCCCAGTGTGGGGAGGCAGGAGTCGTGTCTGGCTGTAAGATAAATAACTGTGCTCTCGGGCCAGGCCCCCCGCACACGTCAGTGCAGATGGTTTCGTTTCCTGTCAGCGCAGCTGCAGCCAGCGGATCCCAGGGCCTGCGTGACTCAGCGGGGCCCCCGCACCCCTCCGCTCTCGGCTTCTAACTCACCTGGTCCCGCAGTGACCCACCCCAGCAGCACGGGACACCACAGCAGCCGCAGCATCTTGGCCGGAGGGGAGACCAGCCGGGGCCGATCCTGCCGAACGCGCAGAGCGTCCGGGGGAAGCAGCAGGGAGCGGGACGGGGCAGGAGGCAGAGGGGGAGATGGGACAAGGAAAAGAGCCGGGGCGGGGCGCTGGAGAGGGAATACTTGGGATTGTTCTGGGCCACGCCCTCTACTCATCCCGGGGGGTGGGAAGGGGGAACCCAGCCTTCCCAGCGGGACCTTGTCCTGGTTTCAGTTGGCTGGAAAGTTTTTCCTGCTGAAAATTGAAACTTTTCACTGAAAAGCCTGGAATCCTGGAGCCACCACGTCTTTCAGGTTTTTCGGCTGAAAAGTTCCAGTTTTCTGGCAGGGGAGCTGCTCTTTCTAAGCGGGAATGAACCTGGCAGATTTCCCGCAGAGCTTCTGGAGAAGAGCTGGCCTGGTTATTGAGCTCAGTGGTGGGAAGGGCCCAGGTCAGGCTTATCTCAGAGTTTAAAGGACCTTCGTAGATCAGGAATCAGAACAGCTCTCCGGGGCAGGGGGCAGGACTTGTCTGGAGGCTGCCTGTCACAGAGTCCCCGGGCGATGCTCTGGAACTGCTCCCCACAAAGCCAGGCAGGACTCTGGTGAAGTCTCCTCTCTGTGAGCAGACTGTCTCCAGGGCAAGAAGCTCACACGGCTTCACCTCCTGGGTCTGACCTGGGAGCATTCAGCCTATGCCCCTCCGTGCGCTTCCCACAGCGAGTCCGCCCAGGCGGGGTCCTGGGGGGGGGGGGGCAGAGGGTCCTGCACCCCCTGTGACGTTATGAGTGTAATATAATATTTCATTAGAAGGCGACAGGGCCAGAAAGAGTTAATTAACTCAGACTGACCTGACCCATGGGTGAACCTAGACTGGTTAGGAAGATATGTAAATGAATAGAGCTTTGAAATGTAAGTCTGCATTTTAGAGGTAGAAGGGTAGATGTTTACTCAGGGCTTGTGATATAAGCAAACAAGTCTTGTCTATGGCTATAGTTTTAATTCAAAGATTAAAAAAAGATATTAATATTTAGGAAGACACTTGAGTGAAATAGTATTATTGTCTTTATGTCTCTTTGAAGGTTGTGGTAACCTGTATCTGAACTGTTTAATGGATACATTACCCTGTGCTAATTGCCAGGATGTTTGGAAGGAGAATTAAGCCTATTGTTTTCTCAGGCCGAAAGGCTGCTGGAAATGTATAAGACCCTGGGACACGATCCTGCTTCATCTCAGATCTGCTTTGGGTTTCAAGAGGGGGAAACCTTAAGCCACAAGGATTGAGATCCCCAGTCACTGACTGGAGTCACCCTGAATATGGACATTGGACTATAACCTATGGACTATTTCTAAAAGGACTTTTAGCAACTACAAGCTCACCTCCACTATGTATCTTAACCTCAAGAATTGAATTCAAGTCTGTCTGTATATTGATCTTTTAACCAACACTCTCTCCCTTTTCTTTTTAATAAATTTTAGTTTAGTTAATAAGAATTGGCTAGTAGCGTGTATTTTGGGTAAGATCTAAGTTATAATTGAACCTGGGTATGTGGCTGATCCTTTGGGGTTGGAAGAACCTTTTCTTTTATATGATGAGATAAGATTTTCAGTCATCCTCATCATATCTGACGTGTGTGTCTGGACGGAGGCCGGACGCTGGGCACTTTAGGGGAACTGCGTTGTTTGGACTCTGAGTAACCAGTGAGGTCCTATAGAAGCTGGTTTGGGCTGGTTGGTAAATCTAAGTATTGGAAGATCCACCAGCGTTTGGGGTTTGTCTGCCCCGTTCTGTTTGCAGTTCACCCTGATTGAGTGACCTCAGCTGGCTCCACGGGCAGCACCGTCACCCCCCCACTTCGCAGTCAGACGTGACTCTCAGCCAGCCAGTAACACAGAGGTTTATTAGACAACAGGAGCACGGTCTAAAACAGAGCTTGTAGGTACAGCGAACAGGACCCCTCAGTCAGGTCCATCTTGGGGGGCAGTGAGCCCAGACTCCGGCCCTGGGGCTCCCTCAGTTTCCCCAGCCAGCTCCCAACTGAAACTCTCCAGCCCCTCCTCTGCCTTTGACTCTTTCCCGGACCAGGAGGTCACCTGATCTCTTTGTTCTCCAACACCTTCGGCTGGCACCTTGCAGGGGAGGGGCCCAGGCCATCAGGAGACAGGGTGTCGGCCATTCTCTGTGCAGACAGGATCACAGGGGCCTTCTTGGGCTCTGCAACAATCACACCCCCTGATCCCCCCACCTAGATACCTAAGAAATGCATAGGGGAAACTGAGGCACCCACACAGTATTCAGAGAAAACATTAAAAACATTCCCACTTCGTCACACTGCTAATGGCAGGAGACAGTGGATCCGAATCACAGGAGCCCATGTCAGCCCCTGCTTTAAAGCTAAAAGTCAGCGAGGAAATGTCAAGTCCTTGTGGGGCACCACTCAGCCCTGCTTTCCAGCCAAGCTGATTGGTAGCAGAGCAGCTTCCCCCTGCAGCTGGAGCCTGGGGGTGTTCCCGGCTGAGTCACCCCACAGCCCTCTGCCCAGCACAACTGTGTGTGATGGTTGGGAGGAGAGCGTCTCCCAGGCCCACCCAAACCTGGAGAGAGCAGCTCGGCCTTTGGCTATTTCAGTTCAGTTAGTTCTGTCTCTGCTGAGCCTGGATGTCAGGGCATGTGGCCGATGGATCAAGGGGCCTCATTTCTTTAAGAACATGAGAACGGCCACACTGCTCTGTCCAGCCCAGTGTCCTGTCTGCCGGCAGTGGCTGGTGCCAGGTGCCCCAGAGGGAGTGAACAGAACAGGGAATCATCAAGTGATCCATCCCCTGTCGCCCATTCACAGCTTCTGGCAAACAGAGGCTAGGGACACCATCCCTGTCTAGCCTGGCTAATAGCCATCGATGGACCTATCCTCCAGGAACTTCTCTAGTTCTTTTCTGAACCCTGTTATAGTCTTGGCCTTCACATCATCCTCTGGCACCGAGTTCCCCAGGCTGTCCGGGCGTTGGGGGAAGAAATACTTCCTTTGTTTGTTTAAACCTGCTGCTGACTAATGTCAGTGGGTGACCCCTAGTTCCTGTGTTATGAGGAGGAGTAAACAACACTTCCTTATCTACTTTCTCCGCACCAGTCATGGTTTTATAGACCTCAATTGTATCTCCCCTTAGCCGTCTCTTTGCCAAGCTGAATGGTCTCAGTGTTTTTAATCTCTCCTCACACAGAAGCTGTTCCAGACCCCTAATCATGTTTGTTGCCCTTTTCTGAACCCTTTCCAATTCCAATCTGTCTGTTTGGAGATGGGGCGACCACATCTACACACAGTGTTCAAGGTGTGGGCGTACCAGGGATTTATATAGCGGCATTCTGACATTTTCCATCTTCTCTCTCCCGTTCCTAATGATTCCCAACGTTCTGGTCGCTTTTTCGACTGCCAAGTCTGCCACGGCAAAGGTAGCTCTTCCCCGTCTGTTTTGGACTTAATTATCTTGAGGGATTTTGTATCATCTGCAAACTTTGCCACCTCCCTGGTTACCCCTTTTTGCAGATCATTTATGA
This sequence comes from Emys orbicularis, assembly GCF_028017835.1. Taxonomy (NCBI): domain Eukaryota; kingdom Metazoa; phylum Chordata; order Testudines; family Emydidae; genus Emys; species Emys orbicularis. Next base: position 18,330,100 of record NC_088706.1, on the reverse strand, counting down.
ATATGCTGAACAGCCCTGGCCCTTCCCAGACCAGCACACGCCCTCAGGGGACGTCACTATTTATCTCTCTCCATTCTGAAAATGGACCATTTATTCCTACCCTTTGTTCCCTGTCTTTTAACTGGCGTGCCTGGCAGTGTTTTCAGGATCACCTTAATTTAATTTAATTTAATTTAATGACAAGCCTTTCGTTATCTTAATCACCCTGCCTGTGTTTACAAACAAACTCCCTGCCCCAGGGGTGGAAGTTGTTAGCAGCAGAGAACTCATCACATTCCACGCTCCAGTTCTGGCTCCTGGTGTCTGTGGGTCCCTGAGCTCCCCAGAGCACCCACGCCCGATGCATGGGAGACCAGAATTGCCCACAAACAGTGCTCCAGCTGAGATCTCACCACCAGCTCCACCCGCGTATCCTAACACTTCCTGGGCCTGTCTCTGCTGGAAACACCTCACCTGATCCTCCCCAGGCCCGTGTTAGCCTTTTTCACAGCCGCATCACATTGACGGCTCATAGTCATCCTCCTGTGATCAACAAACACGCCCAGGTCTTTCTCCTCCTCCTGTCACTTCCAACTGATCTGTCCCTAGTTTATAGCACAAATTCTTGTTGTTAGTCCCTAAATGCAGGACCCTGCACTATGCACTATTAAATTTCATCCCATTTCTATTACTCCAGTTTACAAGGTCGTCCATGAAAGCTTATGCCCAAATAAATCTGTTAGTCTTTAAGGTGCCACCGGACTTCTCATTGTTTTTGTGTATACAGACTAAAATGCCTACCCCCTGATACTTAAGGTCGTCCAGATTTTCTTGTAGGATATTCCAGTCATTCTCTGTATTGGCAACACCTCCCAACTTTGTGTCACCTGCAGATTTTATTAGCACACGCCCATGTTTTGTGCCAAGGTCAGTAACGAAAACATTAAATAAGGTTGGTCCCAAGACCGATCCCTGAGGAGCTCTGCTAGTGACCTCCCTCCAGCCTGACAGGTCACCTTCCAGTGTGACCCATCGTAGTCTCCCCTTCAACCAGTTCCTTACCCACCTTCCAGTTCTCCTATTAATCCCCCTCTTCTCCAATGTAACGCATAGTTTCCCATGTGGAACTGGATCCAAACCCTTCCGGACATCCGGGTAGCTTGGATACACTGCACTTCCTGTGTGAGATTAGTAACTCTGTTACCACCTCTTGAACCCAACAATTGAAACAATTGTAGAAAAACCTTCAGTTACTTTCTATCATTTCGGTGACTCACTTTTTGCAGTTCCCCAAGCTTGGAACAGATCCTTTAACTTTAGGAAACATTCTAAGAGCCCTTTCTTCTCTTAATCACCCTGTTTATAAACACAATTCGGACCTGCCTCGGGGCCAACCAAGGAAGGTTTTTTAAAGGCTTTTAAAGTTCCCCCTAGATCTGTGTGTGTGTGCGCAGCAGAGACGGAGTGAGGATGAAAAGCAAAAAACAAAAAGCGGAAGAACCCCCCAAACCCAGAACCTGTCACCTGCTACTTATAACATGTGATGAGCAAATAAAAAAATACAAACCCAAATCTGATTATCGTAAGTGGAGTTGACGATTAAAAGCTGCACAAAGCGTGCTAGCGGTCTGCGTAACACCGCTCGGAAACTCAGAACCCAGCCCCAAAAAAGCCAGCCGCGTCTGTGCCCGGAATTGAGCAAGGAACTCTGCCTGGCGGGCGGCTTCCCGGCTCCGGCTGTCACACGCTGAACGGTAGCTCTGGCCCTTTCTCTCACCGACACGCTCTGTTCCTGCCATTACCTTCTCCAGGTTAGTCACTCCACTAAAAACGTATTGACTTCATTGTAATGTCCGCGATTAAGGGTTTTCTCTGTTATTAAGAACAGGAATTGATTTTTCTAATTATTTTGGCATTTCTGTTTACCGATCACAATCACGCACGTGACTCACTAACACCTGGCTCCATTACTGCTATTGGTATGAGACGCGGCACCGCAGTCACTTTTGCACAAATTTTAAGTTATTTTACAGATATAAGTAAAAATACAATTTTAAAATAAGCGCCTGTCATCTGCGCAGTGTCTAAAGTTCTGTGTTTAGCTGCTGTTAACCACTTGTCGATATTACAGAGTAGCTTTCTTTCTTTCTTTCATTAAACTGGCACTGCTAAGGGGAGGCAGTACCAAGAAATAACAACAACAACAACAATAATAACACAAGTATCAGAGGGGTAGCCGTGTTAGTCTGAATCTGTAAAAAGCAACAGAGGGTCCTGTGGCACCTTTAAGACTAACAGAAGTATTGGGAGCATAAGCTTTCGTGGGTAAGAACCTCACTTCTTGCATCTGAAGAAGTGAGGTTCTTACCCACGAAAGCTTATGCTCCCAATACTTCTGTTAGTCTTAAAGGTGCCACAGGACCCTCTGTTGCTTTTTAATAATAACACAATCCCCCGAATTAGTTACAAACTGTCATAATAATTTTTTTAAAAATCCCTGACCTATTCTTGTGTGTGTGCCCCGTTAGTCCTGGATTGCAGGGGATGAATAAACACCAGCTTGCTTTGCAAAGGCCGCCCGGAGCCCTGTGCCGCTGACAATCCGGGCTGGCTGCATCGTTCCCAAAGGCGTGAAGTCTCTGCCGGGGTCTAAATCCATCTGGACTTGCTGGGGATCCATGGAGGGAACAAGGGGGCGCTGTCACCTCATTGTTTACCCCTCCATTCTGAAAACTGACCATTTATTCCTACCCTTTTGTGGAAGAAACGAACTCCACTCTCAGGTTGGAAGCAACAAAGTCAGAGACAGCTTTATTCAGGACATGCAATTGCAAGGGAAGGACACAGCTGACAGAGAGCATCTCTGCCTCGGTTTCTTCAAAGTACAAGCAATATCACACAAGCATTTATACATTTTAGTGGCATGCATTAATCACAAACATCTGCAGTTTGTTTATGTTCTGTCCTGCCCATTCCTGTATTTTCTCCCTTCTGTTCTCAAACATCGCTATCTCAAGGCTGGGTCACGCTGACTCTACTCTGCTGTCTTCCCACCCGCTTCTGACGTGAGCCCTGCTTCTACAGATCACACGATATTAGGCTAAGACTTAGCATGACAGTTGCTCTGTTTCTTACAACTGAGAGGCCTATATTTAAATCCTTTAACCCTGTTGCCACACTTTGTTTCCTGTCTTTTACCCAGTTACTGATCCATGAGAGACCCTTCCCTCTTATCCCTTGTCAGCTTACTTGGCTTAAGAGCCATTGGTGAGGGACCTTGTCAAAGGCTTTCTGAAAGTCCAAGCACACTCTATCCACTGGATCCCCCTTGTCCATGTGCTTGTTGACCCCCTCAGAGAATTCTAGTAGATTGCTGAGGTATGATTTCCCTTTACAAAAACCATGTTGACTCTTCCCCAACAAATTATGTTCATCTCTGTGTCTGACAATTCTGTTCTTTACTATAGTTTTAACCAGTTGGCCGGTACTGAAGTCAGACTTACTGGCCGGTGATTGCCGGGGTCTCCTCTGGAGCCTTTTTAAAAAATCGGATTCACATGAGCTATCCCCCAGCGTCTGGGACAGAAGCTGATCTAAGCGATAAGTAACAAACCACAGTTAGTAGTTCTGCAATTTCATATTTCACTTCCTTCAGGACTCTTGGGCGAGCCGATCCGGTGACTCACTGCGTGAGCCTGGTAAGTGTGTGTGTGTGTGTGTGTGTGTGTGTGTGTGTGTGTGTGGACTCCCCCCCCAGGGTGGCTTGCAGGAGCGGAGTCAGAGGCAGGCGCTTTGCTGGGAACCACCCCCCAGGGCAGGTGCTGAGAGAGCCAGTCACTGTGTCTTTGTGGGTGGGGAGCGGCTTTCCCTACCGCACACAGGCCCAGAGCCCCTCAGGCCAGCCGGGCCCTGGGGCCCATCCAGCCGGCCCCCCCGCACAGCCCCAGCCAGACCATCTCCCCAGTGATCTCTGCAGCCACGTCTGGCTGAGCTGGGGCTCCAGGGCGATGCGCTCTGTGGCCGCACGTCCCCAAGCTGGGCCCTCTGGCTCCCCCATGCATCCATCCCCCCAGGGCTCCCCAGCGAGTCCAGATAGATTTAGACCCCGCCAGAGACTTTACCCCTTTGGGAACGATGCAGCCAGTAGGAATGGTCAGCAACGCAAGGCGGCATTTATTCGCCATCACCTGCAATCCAGGGCTAATGGGGTCTTCCCCCATGGGGGCCCCATCCCTGCCTCTCTGGCCCCCCAGCCTGCGTGCCCAATCTGCTCACCCCCTCCACCCCTGCTTCCCGTAGAAGTTTGTGTGTCCGTGGCCGGTCGCGGGTCCCCGTGGTCTCTCCAGGCAGCCCCATGCACACGCTGATCATCCGTTCAGACCAACCCAGCCAGCGCTGCTGCCGATGTGACGCCTGTGGGTCCCACGCCCGCGGAGCCATGGCAGCCCTCGCTCCCAGGCTGTCTGGGGCGTTCTCAGGCAGGCTCCCCAGGTGGGATATGCTTCACCTCAGGCCTATTGCTTTTCCTAATGGCCCATTGCCCTGAACAGGCCGGTCCCAGCAGCTGTCTGGGCTGGAAGTCGTCTGCCTCGTGGGCGGTCCCCAGGTGGAACCACGTTTGAGATACGGAGACAGTCTGTGTTCAGAGCTTCAGACGCAAAACTGATTTGCTGAATATAATTATCCTAGAGACGACTAACGGCCCGTCAGCAAAGACAATGGACCGTGGCAGAGCGTCACCGGTGGATAATGGCGGCTATGACTCTGCTGGGCGTGGGACAGGCCACGTGACACCGAACTCCATTTTGGTACCTGTCGTTTTCCACAAACGGGGCTGAGAACTCAGCTTAAAACAAGGTCGTTCTCGCCAAGGGAAAGGCTCTAAAGGATGGGAGAGACGTCACTTCTGGGCCTCTCGCCCCACACAGGAGAACACCTGGAAACAGTGGAGGAACAGGTCTGTCGTCCAGCAAATGCACCTGACAGAGACCAGCCCGTGTGCAAACAAAGCGTCGCCGATTCCCTGCGGGGCGGGGCCCGGTGTGTTTTAAAGCCGGGCGCTGGGAGCAGCGATGCGGAGCAGGGAATGGTCACGGTGCTAACACGGCTCCTCCCGCGGCTGGGTGAGTCCAGGCAGGGGGCGGGGGTCAGAGCTGGGGCTGCCAGGGGTCTC